>NW_020230726.1:182702-242532 GCF_003227715.2 Harpegnathos saltator
CATCTCATAATCTTTCTTTTTTTTATTAACAAACTCCTTGACAACAACAGCTATCAAACAATCTCTACTCAATTCCTTTGCAGTCCACTCCCAGGAGCGTGGGGATAACATGTCCCCCAAAGGCACGTGCGCAGCGCTGCCCCCCTTCTTCCAAAATTGTCGTCCCGACAATTTCATGGAAAAGTTGCTCTCAATGCTTTTCTACGAGTCTGTCTCCAAAAATTTCACACCATCTTTGCTGCTCCAAGGCACTTCTGGCGATTCCTTGTCACAACCTGGACTGCTGTCTCAGGTTCTCTTGACTACGCCATTTTTTGTCCCAATAACTACCAGGCCGAAAAATTGTCAACGTGACTCTTGAAGTTTCAGCTCACCGCTCTTCAGCTCCTTCTTCGAATAAAGGGGAGGTATAACCCGTGGACCCAACGTTCTTTAAAAGAACACTCCGCACCCCCACTTTGGCATTCGCCCTCTGGCTCACGGTAAAACCACGGTCAAAAACCGTGAGTAAGGTGGCTTTTTTAGATTTTTCGATGTCATCCAAGCTTCATCAATTTCACAACCAGCCTTATTCTTTCCTGAAATTCACACAAGAAAAAGAGTATCTGTTTTTACAATTTTAACTAAACTCTATAGTAATAAAAATAACTTTTAATATCTTTTCCTAAACTGATAAGTAGCTAACCCATCTGCACGAACAATTATTTTTTATGCTTAGAAGATTGTTGAATACAGTAAACAACGTCACTTAATTTTTTAACTACTTCATAAGGACCCTTCCAATTTCTTTGAAGTTTGGGAGCCCTTCCTACAATACGACGCGGATTAAACAACCAAACTTTCTATCCCATCTAAAACTGAACGCGCCTTCCCTCTCAAATTTGTCGCAAAAACTAAAGCCTTTTTCCCCTCACTCCATACATAAGCTCGCGCAACTAATTCAAACTGAGAGACATATTCATAAAAAGACTCACAAGGGACATTCGGCAACGCGGAAATTCAAGAAAATCTGAAACTCTGCATAATTGTAGAGCAGATATACCTAATAACAAAACAATTTTTCGTTGGTGCCCAAAAACGGTTTTAAGGGTGGAAACAACCCCTTGAACAAAGTTGATTTTTGTCTTTCTAAGCGAATATTATCGAAACTATTAAAGATATGAAAAAATGTTTTAGACAAAAGTTTTATGGTTTTAAAAGTACTTTATTACACTATATTTAGATTTTTTAAAAATGTAAAATTGTGTATAAAATACCCCCCCTCCTTCTCTTTTTTCAAATTGTTAAAATCAATTGTCCAACCAAAATAAAGCTTATTTTATGACAAATTCAACCATATATAATAACATTATGTTTGGAAAAGGCAATATTGAAAAAAAAATTAAACATGCTCTTATATGTATGCTACGCGTACCAAACTTAAGGATTCGCTACTTGACGATGGCATTTCTTTCTTCCTCAAATCTTCCTCATAATTGCAAACTGTAAAAGATAAGGAAGGAAGAAAATCTAAAAAAGCAATAAAGTTGATGTTAAGAAGTAAGTAGGAGAAAAATAGCATGATAAGGATACAGTCACTAATATTTAAAAATGTTATAAATTATAAAATTTCACGTAATAGACGTTTATTTTGCCAACATTGCGGCTACCTTTTTCATTAATTTAAACGACACGCGTAAATATAAATAAATATGTGTGTGTGTGTATGTGTGTTTTTGTACGTGCGCACGTGTGTGTACATCATGGCAACATGCAAAACACTTGTCACAAGTTTTATGACTGTGCGACCAAAATAGCACTCTTTATCAAGTACAGTGCAATCAAGGTTCATTATATTGACATATGTTATCTTCATTCATTTGCATATAAAAGCTGTCCATTTTGGAATACATTTCAGTGTTATTGAAGCAGTTATTGAAGCAGTACGTATATTATTATTGCTGTGAGAAATGTTTAATTAAAATATCCTTAAGATTTGTATCATAATGTCAGTAATAAATCCAGCTAATGTTATTAATTTGTTAATTGCGACATTTCATTTCACAAATATTGCAATAACTCCTGTTAATCATCAAGAGGTGGAACTCCATGATACAATTACTGATTTAATAAAGAGTGCTATACATCACGATATTACGATCGAACATGAGTGGGGACTTGATTTTGACGATCCATCAGAACCGCATGACGTACAATTTGTAGATGTGTACGATATTGATGCTGAAGAAGATAATTATGGAAATGAAGTTTGCACTGTGGATGATGAAGGTGGAAATGTAAACTTAAATTATAAGAAAAAGGCAATCGAATTTTGGAAGAGTGGAAAGAAAGGACATTTATCTCTTACTTCTGTACAACATCGTTTTAGAAAAGTAAAGTTTAATTAAAAAATAAGAAGAATAATATATAGTAAAATACTTGAGGCTTTTACGGTGTACAGTGACCGGCAGTGATTCGTTCCGCGACAGAGAGAACTCTATTTCCCCTCTCGCGGAACGCATCATTGTCGGTCATTGTACATACAGTTTTGACTATAAGTATAAAGCATCCCAAAAAATTTATTTAAATTGTGTAACAAAAACATACTATATGAATATATGGAGAACATAATATAGTATACGAGTATATGGAAAAATAATATAATAAAAAAATATAATATAAGAATATGTGGAAAATAATATTTATTTTACAATATTTATTGTAATATAATATAATATTAATATAATATAAATTATAATATAAATATAATATACATAAATATAATATACACATTATATTATAAAATATTAATATAATATTTATTGTAAAGAGATTATATATTTACTATGAGTATATGCATTGATTTCTAGGAAAATACAATGAGTTAGAGATGCTTTATACTTATGACCAAAGCTGTAAATTATATAGTTAGAGTCGCGTTGTTTTTTATTTTAAGTTTTACAATTTGATGTTTCGTGAACATTTAATTCGTATATAACTTCTTTTATTTTTGAATTCGAATTGTTTAATATTGAGATTTGTTTTCTTCTAGGTAAAATCTATTCAACAATTGCACAGATGGCAAGAACATGTAATGCGTGGGGGTTCAAATACAGACAAACTTGTAGTTATTGCTGAATATGTTCTTATAAAATTCCAAGAAGCTGTTAATAGAGGACTTATTATTCATGATATAAATCTGCGAAAATGGGCACTAGAAGCAAAGGAACAAGTGGATTTTTCTTCATTTAAAGCAGGAAATTGGTGGATATGGAATTTTAAAAAGGCACATCGTATTACATCACGTAAAATAACTGCATTTAAAACGCGGTCTTCTCATTTAACTGATCTAACTATACGTCAAAACGCTGAGGAATTTGTAAATACAGTAAAGCCACATATTAATGTAATCGGTGCTGAATCAACTTATAATGCGGACGAAAGTGGCTTTAATTTAGAAATACATGCAGGAAGAACATTAGCTAATGTAGGAGTGAAGACAGTTGGAGCTACTATCCAATCTTTATCTGCTATGACTCATAGCTACACCATTATGCCTATTATATCTGCAGATGGACATCTCCTTTCGCCTTTGTATATAGTATTAAAAGAATCTACTGGTGTTTTTGGACCACAAGTAGAACAAACTCTTTTTAGACCAGTGAATATTTACATTGCGGCTTCAAAATCAGGGAAATTGACAACTGAACATTTCAAAAATTGGTTCCAAGAAGTGTATCTACCAAACACTGGAGAGAAAAGTATACTACTGCTTGATTCATGGACAGGACATTGCCCGAACCAATTGGAAGAACTTGTACCAAAAGACAAACATGTAAATATTCTAACAATACCAAAAAAAACAACTGCTTTTATACAGCCATTAGATGTTTTTGGTTTCAGAATCTGGAAAAATTTTGTTCGAAGCTTTCTGATAGTGTTATTATAAATAATTATGACATAAATTTATATTTACGTAATAACATAATAAAATTGCAATCTTTAACACACAATCAACTGTCTTCTCCAAGATTTCGAAATTTATTTAGATATAGCTGGTATAAAAGTGGTTATTTATCAACACGGCCTGAAAAATTTCATAATCCAATCGATTATTGTTATTTTAAAGAAGAAAAACGTATACCAAAATGTAGCATTTGTGGTAAAATGGCTTTTATACGTTGTGCATGGTGCAAGCAATATTTTTGTTTTGAACATTTCTTTGAGCAATATCATTATTGTAATAATTATATAGAATAAATAATATTTTACTGTCCTCAATTCCTGTAAAATTTGTATATATTATAATCCATACCAAAATATAAGATATCTTTCACTCGAATATCTATATCGACTACTTAATTAATAAAACCTATATACTGAATGAAGCAAAACACATACACACAAATGTACACTGAATAAATTTATAAATTATATTTTTCATTATTAAATCCGTGTGTGTTCTCCTTTTTTCTTCATATCATTCATTTCCTTATTTGTTCTTTACAATTGAATTTAAAAGATTATCTATATTAGGGTTATATACACTCTCTCTGCGTCCTCCTTATCATGCTGTTCTTCTTCAACTTACTTCTTAACATCAACTTTATTGCTTTTTTAGATTTTCTTCCTTCCTTATCTTTTACAGTTTGCAATTATGAGGAAGATTTGAGGAAGAAAGAAATGCCATCGTCAAGTAGCGAATCCTTAAGTTTGGTACGCGTAGCATACATATAAGAGCATGTTTAATTTTTTTTTCAATATTGCCTTTTCCAAACATAATGTTATTATATATGGTTGAATTTGTCATAAAATAAGCTTTATTTTGGTTGGACAATTGATTTTAACAATTTGAAAAAAGAGAAGGAGGGGGGGTATTTTATACACAATTTTACATTTTTAAAAAATCTAAATATAGTGTAATAAAGTACTTTTAAAACCATAAAACTTTTGTCTAAAACATTTTTTCATATCTTTAATAGTTTCGATAATATTCGCTTAGAAAGACAAAAATCAACTTTGTTCAAGGGGTTGTTTCCACCCTTAAAACCGTTTTTGGGCACCAACGAAAAATTGTTTTGTTATTAGGTATATCTGCTCTACAATTATGCAGAGTTTCAGATTTTCTTGAATTTCCGCGTTGCCGAATGTCCCTTGTCAGTACCGTCATAAATATCGGGTTTTAAATTAAGAAATTTTTGACACTGGCCTTGACAGTTTTCCCCTTGTCCTTGCTGCTCTATCCTTCGATTTTGTTGCAACTCCTGGAGCTCCAGTCGCTCTCGTTCCCGCTCCTCGCGTAGCTGACGTAACTCTCACATCGCTGCTATCAACGTCGGAGCCTCTGTCTCTGCTTCCTGTCCGGCCGCAACCGCCTGACGGGCTTCTGCTGTTTGACTCCGCGTTGCCATCGGAGAATATAACATTTCTCACAACACTTCTTTTCACTCGGACAATAAAAAAATCGCGTCAATGCTCCCGCACAACGTCGATCTAATCCCGGACGAGCCTCCAAAGTGCTGCGCCCTTGCGCAAGAAAAATAACACGGACTTAACAAAACGAAAGAAGCTATATTTTAATACGTCCGTTCGTCGTGACAAGACTAGGGCGACTCTCCTCTCATCTCATAATCTTTCTTTTTTTTATTAACAACCTCCTTGACAACAACAGCTGTCAAACAATCTCTACCCGATTCCTTTGCTACCCACTACCAGGAGCGTGGGGATAACATGTCCCCCAAAGGCACTGGCGCAGCAGTATCATCCCTCGCTAGCTACATATTTTTGCTATCTCTCTGGCAATACATGAATACCGCGACGATAAAACGACGCGTCTTTGGACCGAAACCATTCATTCAACCAATTTTGCACTTCTTCGAAATTGGCCAAGTGTTGCCCAACCAAGCCGTGCGCCATCGACCGGAATAAGTGATAATCGGAAAGGGTCAGGTCTGGCGAATATGGCGGGTGCGGTAGCAGATCCTATTTCAGCGTTTTGATGGTGTCCTGGACGATGGAAGTGCGATGGCATGGAGCGTTGTCGTGCTGCAATATCATTCGTTCGTGTCTCGTGTCCCATTCTGGCCGTTTTTCGAGCAATGCATGATTCAAATTTATCAGTTGTTGTCGGTAGCGATGCCCATTGACAGTTTCGCCCGGTTTCAGAAGCTCATAGTACACGATTCCTTTCTGGTTCCACCAAACGCAAAGCATTGTCTTCTTTCCGAAGCGATTTGGCCGTGCTGTTGATGTTGATGCCAGGTGAAAACCACGATTTTTTGCGTTTGGGATTCTCGAAATATATCCACTTCGCCAGTAACAATTCGATGCAGGAAACTCTTTCTTTCATGTCGCAAAAGCAAAATTTCGGAAGTGGCTCTTCGGTTTTCCATCTGTCTCTCAGTCAACTCATGCAGCGCTCATTTTCTTTCCTTTTGAATTTTTCCCATGGCATGTAAACGTTTGGAAATACCTTGGCGAGTCATGTTTAATGCCTCCGCAAGTTGATCTTGTGTTTGCGTATCATCTTCATCCAATAACGCAATAACGCAGATCGGCGTCCTCAATTGTTTTTGGTCTTCCGGACCGCTCCTTGTCCTCAGTGTCAAAATCGCCACTTCTGAAGCATTTAAACCAATCTTCATAGGTAGTTTTCGATGGTGCATGTTCGCCGTAAGCCTCCTCAAGCAAACGACGTGCTTCAGCTGCACTTTCTTTCAAGTTAGAGCAGAAAAGCGAAGCTTCCCGCAAATGCTGTTTATTTGGCACAAAACTGGACATCTTCGTTGTTAGAAAAAATTTTTTGTGTCGCGATATATCAGGTGTAGTAAAAAGAAATCCATAATTTTTCCAATAGATGGCTTTAGTTATCTGTATCTCGCGTTGTATAAGTCCGATCGGGTTCCACTAGATGGCGTTAGAAAGATGAGATTTCGTACTAAAAAAAACTTTTGTGACAGTTTTGTGATTAGTTGACTCAGTTTTGTTTGAGCGCGCGTCAAAGATGGACACTAGCAAAGAGGAAATACGCTATATTTTACAGTTTTTCTTAGATAAAAGCGAAAACGCAAGCCAGGCGGCTGAAAATGTGAATAGTGTTTATGGTCCTGATACTGTAACAGACAATCACGCGCAATTTTGATTTCGTCGATTCCGTTCCGGTAATTTTGATGTCAAAGATGCACCACGCACTGGAAGGCCAATTGTCGAAAATATCGATAAAATCATGGACATTGTCGAGTCCGACCGTCATGTAAGCGCTGTTTCGATTGCCCAAGAGCTAAAGATTGCACAAGAAACCGTTTGGAACCATTTGAATAAGGCTGGATACAAAAAGAAGCTCGATGTATGGGTGCCACACGAGTTAACGAAAAAAAAACGTCATGGACCGAATTTCCATTTGCGAATCGCTGCTGAATCGCAACAAAATCGACCCATTTCTGAAGCGGTTGGTTACTGGTGATGAAAAGTGAATCACTTACGACAACGTCAAGCGAAAACGGTCGTGGTCGAATCGCGGTGAGCCGGCGGAAACGGTGGCCAAGCCAGGATTGACGGCCAGGAAGGTTTTGCTGTGTGCTTGGTGGGATTGGCAGGGAATTATCTACTATGAGCTGCTCCGCTACGGCAAAACTCTTAACTCGGAACTGTACTGTCAACAATTGGACCGTCTGAAGGAAGCAATCGCCCAGAAGCGGCCAGCTTTGGCCAATAGGAGAGGAATTGTGTTCCATCAGGACAACGCCAGGCCACACACATCGATAGTGACTCGCCAGAAGCTCCGGGAGCTTGGTTGGGAGGTTCTTATGCATCCACCTTATAGTCCGGACCTGGCACCAAGTGATTACCATCTGTTCCTGTCCATGGCGAACAATTTTGCTGGTGAAAAATTCGCTTCAAGAGAGGCTTGTGAAAATCGACTGTCTCAATTTTTTGCCAATAGGGACGAGGGCTTCTATGAGAGAGGCATAATGAAATTACCTTCAAAATGGCAACAAGTTATCGAACAAAACGGCGCATATTTGACCTAAATCGGATCATTCTAACTATGGTAATTAAAGCCTTCAATTTCATGCAAAAATAATGGATTTCTTTTTACTACACCTGACACGTTGGTATTACGACTGGTTATTGTTAGCAGATGTCCAAGCTATAACAAGAAACATAACTTCAGACATGTATATCGACTACATATGTCGTTAGCACCATCCATGTGTGAAACCCGGAAATTTAGTTGCGCACCTAGTATCTCAACTTGTCGAAAATTATGCAAGGACGTATGGCGTACTATCCTAATACTGATCGTAATGTAAATCCGCAGAAAGCTGGAGAAGAAAAGTTTTACGCTTTCACTACGTCAAAACGTAAACTTATGTCCGACGAACCAGGTAGTGTGGTGCGGGGCGTACCTGATCTCTTTGTCTGTTGCGATATTTATGAGTTATATATAACGGAAGACGTACGTTCTCCTCTCCTCCGAATGGTTCCTGTCGAATACAGCGATGGTAAATGTGCCTACGGACGTACATGATAAAACATTTTCGCCACCAAATTATATTTCATTGCGATTAACATGTTTCCGCACGATCGAAATAGATGTAAGAGATTAGGTTGGCGAAAGAATATCATTTGAATTTGGGGCGTTGACAGTTACATTACAATTTAGACGTCGAGATTAGAGATAATTATTTCGTAATTAGAACACATAGATATGACATATATTTAAAATATTACGAAGCACAATCCGAACGAAGTTGTGGCGGCGGGATTCCGCGAGTTTTCGTAGAATCGCGCGGTCACGGTATTGGTAGTTTTTTTGGTGGTCTGTTCAGACGGATGTTGCCTTATCTGTCCAGTGCTGCGCGTGTCGTTGGAAAAGAAACTCTACACGCTGGGATTAATATACTTGATGACGTGGGGAACAATACACCATTGAATGTAGCTGTTACGCGCCTCAAGGAATCAGGCTCGAATCTCAAGAGAAGAGCGGAAGAAGACATTAACAATCTGATGGAGCGGTCGGGATATAAAGTTCCTGCGAAAATCGGAAAAGCTCAGTTTCTTTCCATCGCGCCAAGCGGATACAGCGGCAAATCATTTTCGCGAAGATTCAGCGCTTCTAAATCAAGTAAGAGGAAAGTAACTCGAAGAAACGCACCGTGGAAGAAATCGGATAAGAAGCTAGCGAAGAAACCCGCGAAGAAGAAGCGTTCAGTGAAGAAAAGCAGGAGAGGACTCGTTAAACGTCGGGGAGTTATCAAGAAGCGTACCGTGTCAGACATTCTTCCCTAAATAACAAACGCGTGCTTTCGAACGCATGTCCTTTCTTCACATTCCTGCGAATATTTAAAGAGTGAACTCGATCTCTTCACCCTGCCGCCTACACAAACCAGTATTGAGAGTTCACAATGAATTCACTACAAACCCGTGTCTTCTCTCACGGACGACGCGCCCGTCGCATTCGTCGTACCCGGGCATGGAGAAGAATACATAGATTTTGTTCACACCATGCTGTCGCTACGCATACGAGTAAAAACGGAAACTGGAGCAGAAAATTCCGCCGCAAAAGTAGGCCCAGTAAACCATATACTGCATTCGATGTTCAATCAAAACGATGTACATTTCAATCAAAAGCTCGTGTCTCCTCCAGACAATGTTTACGCTTACATAGAGGCGTTATTAGATTATGCTTCACCAATAAAATCCCCCCACCTGACTTCGTGCCTGTGATACAACGATACTACAGGGAACATGGACGCTCTACTTGGAGCGACACCAAGCAATCACGGATTCAACAAGCGAGTCACTTTTGTACAAGGAGAGCGAACGCTGGATCTGATGGATCATCTTCACTGCGACGTCTTCAATCAAGATAAATTCTTGATTTGACAAAATTTTTGACAACGGTGTCGAAGTGCGTATGAGGCTTGTTCGTTCGAAAGATTCCTTCTGTCTTATGGAGAGAAATACTATGTCACGGATATTTTAGATGCTACACTACTCATCAGAAGAGCTAGAATAAACCTTGGCATATTACTCGCTCATATGAAAATGTTAATCAGGACTAAATACCCACTCACAAGAGTCGAGGTTAAATCATTCACGATTCATAGCGGCGTCATAGGAGAGACACTGGAAAATGTCATTCTTGGACAAATACCAAAGCGCATAATTGTCGGTTTTGTCGATAATAAAGCGTTTAACAGTACCCGGCATTTAAATCCATACAATTTCCAATATTATGTAATACATTTTTTTTCGTTGTATGTCGATAGTTCTTATATCCCTAACAGACCGTTACAGCCCAAATTCTCTGGTAACGAGATGCTCTACGCCGAGGCGTGTCACACCATTTTCTCGGGAACGGGCATTCACTTTTTGAACGAAACTAATTCTTTATCCAAAGAAGATTATCCTGCTACGAGGATAGTCCCAGAAGTACCCGACCTGACGTATAGATGGCGGTTGTTGTTTGAAAAGAATAACTATGGTAGAAAGTACCGACCTTATAAAGCTTAAGTTTGAAGTTTGAAGACGCTTCGTTTTTTAGTATTTTTTTGGCAGCCATCAATAGTGAACGCTCTCAGTGAATTTGTAAACATGGAAAAAATTGTTATTGGTATGGAAAATATTGTCATTGTTATGTGACACAATACTTTCATTTGAAAGGCCTTAGTCCAACTAATATCAAAGCAGAGCTAGATTCTACTCTGGGGGAGTCTGCTCCTTCGTTTACAACAGTAAAATATTGGGTGATAGAGTTTAAACAAGGCCGTACGAGTTGCCAAGACGAACATCACAGTGGTCGACCAAATGAAGTGACCATGCCAGAAATAGTGAAGGAAATCCACAAAATGGTATTGGATGACCATCGACTGAAAGTGCGCGAGTTAGCAGACATGGTAGACATTTCAAAAAGTGCTGTATCGCATATTGACTGCAAATTTGGACATGAGAAAGCTGTGCGCAAGATGGGCTGCCATTACTCACAATGGGACAAAAACAGCGTCATGAGGATGTTTCAATCGAGTGTTTGGGGAAGTTTCACAGCAATAAAGCCGAGATTTTGCGTCGATTCATAACCATGGATGAAACATGGGTCATCATTTCATACCTGAGACGAAAGAATAGTCAAAATAATGGACTGAAAGGGGAAAATCGACTCTAAAGAAGGCGAAGACAGTTCCATCTGCAGGCAAGGTCATGGCGTCAGTTTTTTGGGATGCGCGTGGGATAATTTTCATTGATTATCTTCAGAAAGGAAAAACAATCAACGGCGAGTATTATGCGAACTTATTGCAGCGTTTGAGTGATAAAAACAAAAAACGGCTGCATTTGGCGAAAAAGAAAGTTTTGTTTCATCAAGACAATGCACCAGTTCACACATCCGTTATCGTGATAGCCAAAATCAATGAATTGAAGTTCGAATTGCTTCCTTATACACCCTGTTCGCCAAAAGATTTGCCAACAATGAAGAGGTGGAATCTGCGGTTGATGACTATTTTGAGGAGCTCGACGATTCCCACTATAAACAGGATATCGAAGCTATTGAACATCGCTGGGAAAAGTGTATTGAACTGAAAGGAGACTATGTAGAGAAATAAAGATATTTTTTCCCAAATTTTTTGTTTTCTTTGTTAGGTAGGGTACTTCTGGGATTATCCTCATAGTTATACTCTTTTGGCTTTTGATCTCACTCCTGATCTGTCAGCTAGTTGCACGGACCAATGGACCTCGTGAAACACGGTAGTTTGTGAATGGAAGTACGATTCCAAAAAGCCCTCACAACAACGATCAATTGCTTAGTTTATGTTGAATTTGAAAGTATGCTGGAAATAGATCTCGTCAAGTCATTGTAGATTGTAACGGTTAAAGAAACGCATCTTACACTTTTCTTTTCGACGTCTTTCCCCTTTCAGTGTAAAGATTTTCAATATCTTTCCCCGTCGGAGTAAAAAATTTGAGAAAAGGGCTCAGTCAACTTCGAGGCGTGAAGAGTATACTTTGGGCGAAACAGAATTGCGAATACAGCGGGAACATGGATGTGATCATCGAAGTGCAGTGTTTTCGCGATAGCAACGATGCCTATGTGCTCAAGGAGATGGCTATTGTCGGTACTAATGAGGCATTTGTTGGACATTGGATCTTAGCTCTTGAGTATTCATTTGCAGAATTGAATGAAAAATCAAAACGGATAAATAACTGGCTTTCGCTGAATCGAGTGATACGACGGGGAGACTAATCCGAAATATTTTTATCCGCGCTTGCGTGAAATTACGAGTTATATTCGTGACTTCATAACAGAGGGCAAGGAAAAACAAGCTATTTGCAAAATTTGTTAGCGCGAAACGTGTATAATCTGGAGAATATCTCGCCGACGTCCAGTGATCTTTCACCCAGCGAGTAAAAGGCTGCTCAATCCACACATTTAGAAAACACAGACGTTATCACTATACATTACGCAATGCATTCAAATTGAAACACTGGTTCATCGGACAAAATCAAATCAACATCAGGAATTGCGACAACGTCTATGTGACCCGGTGCTTGTCCTCCAAAATTGACAAGAAAGACAGAGAAAATAGTTATTCCTATAAATCGGGGAGTGAACAGTCACCGGTTGAAGAAAAGGAAAACGAGACAAATAATGAGTTGGAACATTCTGTCGAACCGTCGAGGACTATAACAATCATGTTACGAGAGGTAAATGAAATTATATAAAATGAATTCGCTCGAAATTCAACATGCATTGCAACAACTCAATGTTAGATACACCGGCATCTATTCAGCCCACGGACTACCGAGGATGTGGATGAGGTCGATGGCAGTAGTCGCTAATACGGACAGTCATGACCGTTTGGAACAGTACTCTACCTCAATCGCATGGGTCGCATTCTACTTCGATCGGAATGGAATGGGCACATACTTCGACAACTACGGGATGCCGCCCTGGGACTCACGATTTCTCCTGCGTCTTAAAAGAAATTCCGTTACTTACCAATGAAATACCTTTCAGTTACAGGGACTCTTATCGGCGACATGTGGTCATTATTGCTGTTCTTCTTTATTTTATATGTCGAGGTTATGACCTCGAGCAGTTTAACAGTATGTTTACTAATAATTGTGAACGAAACGATCAGTTGATTGTACGAATATATAAGAAAATTTTTTGTCAATGTAAGCGTATATCACTAGATCATTATATTCTTGCGTACCAGGTTCAATCCTGTATTAAGAAAAATGTATAAGAATAAAATGTGAATTAATTCTATGAAAAATATTGTGCATTCCTTTCTTTTCACCTCTTCTCTCTTCCTTGTGATTTCCAGTTCGAAGTAACAAATCTCAATGTAAACTTTTCGAGTTCAAGAACGAGAAGAACCCACACAGGTAAAATATTTTTACACAGGTATAATATTCGAGTAGACATAGACCGGAGGTATCGTCTTGCACCCATCGCTTGGTAGTTTTTGTTTTCGAAATTATCCCTACCAGGCTAACATGCACGCACACACTCACGCGACTCAACAGCAGGGGTCTCAGGAGAGTTGGAGACCTTACGGGTCTAGAATTTTTCAAATTTTTTGCGTGTGACGTCGATACTCTCCGTATGTACACAATATAACTATACACAATATAACTAGTTTCCATCAGGGTATAGCAATAGCATAGTGCATAAAACGCTTGACTCGAGAGCTATAGCGGACCCAGGTTCGAATCATGGCAGGGCTTTTAAAATATTTTTTCAGAGAACTCGCATAACACACACACTAACATACACACACACACACCTCTCCGTTATACGTTATGAAACTGGTTTCTACCAAAGAGTAACAGTAGTAAGGTGGTTTGACTCAAGAGCTTGAAGTCCGTCCTAGGTTCAAGCCTCGGAGAGTGCCTAGGAGATTTTTTCAAAAGTAATATGCAAATTAATCAACCGACCTAGGGCTAGAATCACTAACGCCTAATATGAATAATAAAAATTTGATATTTAGATTATTTTTATATTATGCTAATTTTTACTCCTGCGTTTCAAATTCATTAACCACGCCCATAATTTACATATATCAAAAATCAACTAATCAGACCTCAGAGGTAGGCATGGCCAGTTAAAACATTTCCCTTCCACTCGACCTCCGGTGACGAGTGGGCGTGGTCTAGTGGCGCTGGAGGTCGAGTGGAGGGGGAATGTTTTGACTGGCCATACTTACCCCTATACTACTACACTGTATAATTACAATATGAAGAAGAATGCAGTATACGCGATATAATAAATTATATAATTCTGAACAGAACTGCCGTCAATTAATTCTAATTGAATTCCGAGATATGACGAATCTAATTAATCTTTTGCCTTAAACAGAACAGGAAATTACGCTGATATCGAAATGACGAGAGAATGACCGAATCATAATGAAAAACTGAATTTCTCTTATTGTTTTAATGTCATCATGATTTTCTGTTCTGCTTGAGGTTTTACTTGAATTAGAGTAATAATTATTATTGGTACCTCGTATGATACGGTTGTGCAAAGATTGTTTATTAGTATGATTTTAATCGAATATACGGCTCCCCATATAAACGTGGCGGTGATCTTCTCGTTTCCCACTGTGGTATGCGAGGTGCCGACTAATGCAGAGTACAAGTGATAAAAAACTGCTGTGACTACTGTAAAATGAACCGCCAGTTCCAGTAGAAGTTGTAAGCAGTAAGTCCTATTAATCTCTTTCGCTATTCTTGTAAGCTCCAGATGTAGCTGCCTGCGAGATGGAAATCCACTTGCATAATAGCTATCAAAGTAAATCTTAGCAAAAATTAAAAAAAATTGAGAAAACTCGAGTTTCACCAGCGTAAAACAACAATTAATCTTTTCGTGCCCGACTTCATTCTAAGAATAATTTGAATACAATTCATGTTGTCAACATACTAATGATATTTAGGATTATTGACTATGAATTTGCAGAAAAAATTTCAAAAATCAAAACGACGATTTAATGTAGCCGACCAAAATGCTCTAGTAATACAACTCATTGAGGTAATACTAGTTTTTAGACTTTCGCGACCATTGATAAAATCAGGGTGTGTTCCTCCCGAATAGATACCACGTTATAATTCGGCTCTGTGCCGAGGTTTCGCAAACATTGCTGCTCGCATCATCAGAAGCTGCGATACTGAGTCTTCCTAGTTTGTGGTTGTCCTTATATACACCTCCATTCTTCTAAGTGGTGGTTGGAAGAAATGGAGAATGGGGTGGGGGAAATATTTCGACCAACCATATTAACTGGCCAGCTGGTCAATTAAAAACCGGGAGGACAGCGAATCGAATAAGGTTCATCCGAAGACCCTTATCTCGGTTAACATTGTTGGGATGTTTCAGAATTTCCAATGTTTCTCGATGTTTTCCGGCGCAGTAGTATTGTGAGGGGGACAGAATGGTTGTTTTGTTATACTGCACGGTGTGTCCAGTCTCCATCCAATGTTCAGCCAAGGCAGATTGAGAAAAGTGAACGTATTTGGTACATTGCTGGTGTTCTTTGATCCGAGTATTAATCTTCCTCCCGGTTTCTTCTTTATATATTTTTCCGCATGCACAAGTGATCTCACACACACCTAGTGTGTCCAAGTGTAGTTACTCGTCTTTCGGGTTGGGGAGTAATTGTGAGATCCTTTTTGGTGGCTTGAAAATTACTCTGATGTTTGTTTAGAATAATGCCATACGTTCTATTGTATCTTGAAGATATGGGAGGACAACCGTCTTGTTCTTTTCTCTTTCTTTCTCTGGTGACTCAGTTTTTCTCCTTTTTCCTCTGACTCTTGGGTATTGTTCGGATCCCAAATTTTGTTCTTAAGTTTGTAGGTCATTCGATTGATGTCTTTACTCCTGTATCCGTTGTTGGTTAAAGCCCGATTGAGGTATTCTAATTCTTCGTCTAGGGAAACTGTTTCAGAAATTGTTAGGACTCTGTAGATCAAGGAACTGATAGCAGATTTCTTTTGTGCAGGATGTTGATGAGAAGTTGCCTGTAAATATCGGTTAGTATGTGTGGGTTAGGTTCGATAAACTCGGTACTTAGTGTGCCATTTTCGTTCCTTTGAACCAGTAGGTCCAGAAAGGGAATTTGTTTATTTTGTTCCACCTCCATTGTAAACTGAATAATGGGACGCTGTGAATTTAGAAAGTCGAGAAATTGGGAAAGTGTTTCCTTGCCATGGCTCCAAATGACAAACGTATCATCCACATGTCGAAACTATACTAAAGGTTTAAGAGGTGCGTTCCTCCGGACTTCATTCTCAAAGTGTTTCATAAAGATGTTGGCAATGATCGGCGACACTGGACCCATTGCTGCTCCTGATGTTTGTTCGAAGAATTCCCCTTGGAACTGAAAATAAGTAGACGATAGGCAATGTTCTATTAGAAGGAAGAGGTTGGAAGGAAGTTTATCGGATTTCTTAATGATATTTAATGTACCTTGGATTGGAACATTGGTGAATAACGAAACTTACCAAAGCTTACCAAGATATCAAAGCTTACCAAGATGTCATTAGCTCCTGTTTTCATCTTTATCTTCTTTATGAAATCCATTGAGTTCTTTATTTTTTATGTGTGAGTTATTGAGCCCAGTGAGTTTCTGGAGGGGTTTTGTGAGATAGTGGGCTAGTTGGTAAGTAGGTACTAATATTGTTAACGATTGGGCGTAGGGGGGCCCATTCCTTGTGAATCTTGGGAAGACCATACAATCTGGGTGCTGAAGATTCTCGGGGAATTAAATATTTGATAATTGGCGCAGGGAGGCCTGAGTTTTTGTGCAAAGTAGCTGTTTTCTTTTCCATACTCGAGGTTGGGTTGCGTTTAAGTTTCTTGTAGACTTTGTGGTTTGAGAGCATAGTATTCATTTTGTTGCAGTATTCTTCCCTGTCCATAACATAATGTGGCGTTTCCTTTGTCGGCTGGTAGGATTAGGGTCTTGTTGTTCTCCCTTAAGTTTTTGAGTGCTATGCGTTCTTCCAGACTCATATTCTGCACAGGGGCTTTGGCCTTGCGGAGAACGTTAGCTATCCGATTTCTGATGTCGTTGCTAGCTTCCGAAGTAAGATGTTAGATAGCCGTCTCCACCTGGCTGATTATTTCCTCTGTGGAAATACTGACTGTTGTAACTGCGAAATTATATCCTTTGGCGAGGACGATGATCTCAGATGGAGATAGGGTTTGTTTACTATATCTGCGAGAGCTGGGATTTAGGCTTGTGAATTGATTTTGTTGTACCTCTCTTTCTGTTCCCACGTTTTTTCTTCAGCGGTGTCAATTTTAATTGACGAGCTGGCACGAATAAGCTGGTCGCTCCGCTGAAGAAAAAACGTGGGAACAGAAAGAGAGGTACAACAAAATCAATTCACAAGCCTAAATCCCAGCTCTCGCAGATATAGTAAACAAACCCTATCTCCATCTGAGATCATCGTCCTCGCCAAAGGATATAATTTCGCAGTTACAACAGTCAGTATTTCCACAGAGGAAATAATCAGCCAGGTGGAGACGGCTATCTAACATCTTACTTCGGAAGCTAGCAACGACATCAGAAATCGGATAGCTAACGTTCTCCGCAAGGCCAAAGCCCCTGTGCAGAATATGAGTCTGGAAGAACGCATAGCACTCGAAAACTTAAGGGAGAACAACAAGACCCTAATCCTACCAGCCGACAAAGGAAACGCCACATTATGTTATGGACAGGGAAGAATACTGCAACAAAATGAATACTATGCTCTCAAACCACAAAGTCTACAAGAAACTTAAACGCAACCCAACCTCGAGTATGGAAAAGAAAACAGCTACTTTGCACAAAAACTCAGGCCTCCCTGCGCCAATTATCAAATATTTAATTCCCCGAGAATCTTCAGCACCCAGATTGTATGGTCTTCCCAAGATTCACAAGGAATGGGCCCCCCTACGCCCAATCGTTAACAATATTAGTACCTACTTACCAACTAGCCCACTATCTCACAAAACCCCTCCAGAAACTCACTGGGCTCAATAACTCACACATAAAAAATAAAGAACTCAATGGATTTCATAAAGAAGATAAAGATGAAAACAGGAGCTAATGACATCTTGGTAAGCTTTGATATCTTGGTAAGCTTTGGTAAGTTTCGTTATTCACCAATGTTCCAATCCAAGGTACATTAAATATCATTAAGAAATCCGATAAACTTCCTTCCAACCTCTTCCTTCTAATAGAACATTGCCTATCGTCTACTTATTTTCAGTTCCAAGGGGAATTCTTCGAACAAACATCAGGAGCAGCAATGGGTCCAGTGTCGCCGATCATTGCCAACATCTTTATGAAACACTTTGAGAATGAAGTCCGGAGGAACGCACCTCTTAAACCTTTAGTATAGTTTCGACATGTGGATGATACGTTTGTCATTTGGAGCCATGGCAAGGAAACACTTTCCCAATTTCTCGACTTTCTAAATTCACAGCGTCCCATTATTCAGTTTACAATGGAGGTGGAACAAAATAAACAAATTCCCTTTCTGGACCTACTGGTTCAAAGGAACGAAAATGGCACACTAAGTACCGAGTTTATCGAACCTAACCCACACATACTAACCGATATTTACAGGCAACTTCTCATCAACATCCTGCACAAAAGAAATCTGCTATCAGTTCCTTGATCTACAGAGTCCTAACAATTTCTGAAACAGTTTCCCTAGACGAAGAATTAGAATACCTCAATCGGGCTTTAACCAACAACGGATACAGGAGTAAAGACATCAATCGAATGACCTACAAACTTAAGAACAAAATTTGGGATCCGAACAATACCCAAGAGTCAGAGGAAAAAGGAGAAAAACTGAGTCACCAGAGAAAGAAAGAGAAAAGAACAAGACGGTTGTCCTCCCATATCTTCAAGATACAATAGAACGTATGGCATTATTCTAAACAAACATCAGAGTAATTTTCAAGCCACCAAAAAGGATCTCACAATTACTCCCCAACCCGAAAGACGAGTAACTACACTTGGACACACTAGGTGTGTGTGAGATCACTTGTGCATGCGGAAAAATATATAAAGAAGAAACCGGGAGGAAGATTAATACTCGGATCAAAGAACACCAGCAATGTACCAAATACGTTCACTTTTCTCAATCTGCCTTGGCTGAACATTGGATGGAGACTGGACACACCGTGCAGTATAACAAAACAACCATTCTGTCCCCCTCACAATACTACTGCGCCGGAAAACATCGAGAAACATTGGAAATTCTGAAACATCCCAACAATGTTAACCGAGATAAGGGTCTTCGGATGAACCTTATTCGATTCGCTGTCCTCCCGGTTTTTAATTGACCAGCTGGCCAGTTAATATGGTTGGTCGAAACATTTCCCCCACCCCATTCTCCATTCCTTCCAACCCCCACTTAGAAGAATGGAGAAGTATATAAGGACAACCACAAACCAGGAGGACTCATTATCGGAGCTCTTAGCCCTTATGGTGCAAACTGCAATATTTGCGAATCTTCGGCACAAAATTGAATTGCAACGTGATATCGATCCGGAAGAAACATATCCTCATTGAGGTAATATTGGCCATATAGTGAGCTTCAATATTGCGTCAAGTTTGTAAAGTAGACGCCTTGCATCTTATAGGTAATTTTTAATTCCTAATATTGAATTCCGTATATTAATCAATGTATAATTCCGAATATTGGACTTGGAATTGTGAATTGTTGATAATTTCTTAGAGTACTCATTTGGAATTATTTTTGATGAACAGTACTCTATGAATTCAAAAGGAATGGTGTTTAAGAACAGAAATAATCTTTTTGTAAAAATATATGTGAAAATGTATTATATTGAGATTATAAGTGAGAAATGTATGTATATACTTTGTTTTCTAACAAATATTATTAAGTTATTAGTAAGTGATTTCGAAATTTAGATATTGTACTTGATATCATGTTACATCACACTTGAAAGTACTTAACACAGATAGGACTCGCAGCCGAGGTACCTCTAGACTATGTTACTTTAAGCACCACATTACTTCTCCAATTGCTATAAATGTCCTTATATTGTTATGTCCATGTTAAGAAAGTATTTTAGTCGTGGGAATATGATAAAATTACTGTAGAGACTTATCGTACTCCGTCGTTTTGTTTGATTCTATCGTGAATCAACTACTGAAAATCTTTTATAATTAGCACTGAATTGACGTGATAGAGAAAATTCAAGTCCTTTACCATACAATTATGAAAGGAAATCCATCGTTATCAATCGTGTATCAACAATATTTGACATAAAATTGATCTCTAGGTATAAGGTCAACAAAATTTGGCATATTTTTAGAGTAGCCGAACATGAAAGACCCATATCTTCTTTATCTGCAATTACTCAGTTTTAAGGAATGAAACTATCCTTCAAAGTTTCATCTCTTTTATGCTATCTCAATAACTATGGCAGATAGGAAAAAAATTGTTAAACAAAAGTTGTACGGTTTTTTATGAAAAATAAAATAGGCTTCATTAAGATAAAAAAATATTTTTAACAATTAACAAAATAACCGTGTCAGGCTTAATTATCAACTTATCAAATTTTTTACATGGAGGAAAAAATTAACATTTTTTATTCCGAATCTATCTATATACATTGTTTTATATTTAAATTACACGGACATTATAATTTATAAGTAGAATTGATATCATAAACAAAGTACTCGATAATGTACGTGATTCACTGCTATGTTTGCTACACAACGTCTATTTACATCACTTGAACGCATTTTAATTAATATGATAATAAAAATTTTACAGGTATAAAAATATTACAGGTATAAAAATAATTCAGAACTATTACCAGGTAGCAGTGACGTTAAAATGACGTCAAAAATTAGTCGTAACTGGTCCAGTTACGTCAAGCGATTAAATAGTGACGTCTTTAAAACCTCTGGTTTATGACGTCTTTAAAACGTCTAGTTTATGATGTCTTATTGATATTATAGAGATATATTATAATGACGCGATTTTCAAGTCATTTTTACAAATAAATTTTTATAAACTTTATATATAAATGTAAGATAATAAAATCTATATAAACACATTAACAAATGTTGTAGAATATTACAAACATAATTGTATTACAAAATTATCATTGTATATATAGTTTTATATATTAATTGTATTAATATTATATATTAATTTATTAATATAATATTATATAATATTATATATTTATTATATTAATATATATTTAAGTAGCAGGATGATTTAATGACGTATTATTGACGTTAGATGAGTAATTAAGCAATTTCACTAACACGAGTTAATTTATAGATTAGTCCTTAGTTAATTGATTTAGTCCGAGTTAGTTTATAAATTAGCGGAAATCATATCATCTTATTTTCGGGTTTAGCTTTGGGCGGGAACACAGACTTTTGCATAACGCATAATCAACCAATCAAAGTTCTTCATTTCCATTTCCAGGATAAAACGGCACATTGATTGGCTACCATGTCGGTTTTTACTGCGCGGTGAACAGTTCCCGCGTTCTATGGGCAGACGCCATTAGATTCGTTATAGTGGTACCATGAGTTTGTTTGTGCTGTGTGGTATAATTTGCTCCTTGGTCGTCTTTCAGTATCTTAAAGGAATCCTGAAGCAGCGACCGAATTCCGACGGGATTGCGCCCTCATCTGAGCGGAACTAATAATGTCGGTAATACCGATATTTTCAGTTCATTTATTGACATTTATCGATATTTATATATAAACACGTCCCAATGTATATTGAGAAAATATACATTATGAAAACATATAGTATACATAATGTATATTATAGATCTTTATATTCGCAATGTATATTAAAATATAGTTTATATACCCATACAGCACAGATCATTGCAACAACATTGCAGCAATGTTGCAACGTTGCAAATTGTAATACAATATTACGAAAACATTGCAGAGATATAGATTCGCAAAATACCTTGTAGCAACATAACATTAATATTTCCGAGACATTGTAGAGACATTGCAAATCGAAATTCCATAATTTTTAATATGCTCATTGGATAGTAGAATAGTAAGGCCGGTTCTAACCCAGAAGCGCTGAGGGGGACGCGGGGAAGCGGGGAACTCAGGGCGCGGGATATGACGTCGCGCGGGGAAGGGAACTCATGGTGAGACGTCACGCAAGATAGCGACCGTGACGTCACGCATACGTCACGAGAAAAAAAATGTATTGTGATGCAGGTAGAATCGAACCCGAACGCTCGCGGTTACTACCCAATGCTCCAAAGCTCCTAGACCACCGTCGCCTGTTGCTATCAGATGTCTAAGTAAAGGTTCTTAAAGTAGGCATGATGACGTCACGAGAGAAAAACTGTCGAAATACTGCTAGACTCGAACCCGGGCCCCGCGGTTACTATCCAATGCTCCAAAGCTCCTAGACCACCGTCGCCTGTTGCTATTAGACGTCTAGTGAAGGTTCTTAGAGTGGGCATTATGACGTCATGAGAGAAAAAATAAGTCGAAACTAGGTCAGATTCCCCCTTAGCCCTTCGTTTACTGCGCCATATCGAACGTCTATCGAACGTCTATAGAACGTCTATCGAACGTCTATCGAACGTCTATCAAACGTCTATCGAACATCTATTGAACGTCAATCGAACATCTCTCGAACGTCTAATAAGTATCATACCGCAAATAAAGAAGTATTTTTATCAACGCAATTACCATATGAAATTCTAAGAAAGGGGATAAGGGAAAGAAACATCTGCACATTTGAAATAATGATTATTAGATTTATTATATAGTGTCATACAATTTTCTTCGAGACCACCAATTGAAAATATTTAGTACATTCTGTAATGCACAATTTTTCATATGATTATTACATCGAAAAGTATTATTCAATTTTTGCAGGGAAGGCATATCGTCGTAATCGATGTCCATGGTCTTAATGATCACGCTGCTTCTCGCATTGTCATCCAGAAGTTGTAACAACCATTTCAGCTTCTCATGTCCCTTCACATACACAAATTGAGATGCATCGTCTTCAAGTTTGTCATACATATCACCCGCTACAGCTGCAGTAACCAAATGTTTAGCTCTGTAGTATCCATGATGATTAGCAGTTAACCAGTAGGCCCTCGATTTGTCCGATCTTGTGAGCAGATGCCATGGCATCGGACTCGTGAAGATGTAGTGCGAAAGAATAGTTCCGTTCTTCAGTATCGCCGCTTCTTTTACAATAAATCTCTCTCCAACCATGAATCCTTGCGAGTCGACAAATGTCGGAGCATCCATGACGAAATATTCTTCGACACATCCAGGAGAGAAATGCCGTTTATAGTACTTTGTTTCGTGTATTATACTTTTCTCGTACATACTTTCTGATGTTAGTTGAGTTTGCGCACTATGTTGGTTAGCGGGCTGTATTCAACTACACGATCATGCAGGATGAGACAATATGCGGTAGTATTCACCGGTATATTCTCCTTACATTCAAATTCTATCCGCACATCCACAGTGGCACTCTTGACGGACTCATTTTGACGCGAACAATCGATAACCACGAAAGGACCTAGCCACCGAAAGTCGGTAATTGCTAACCATACCTCAGCACTGTCGCATCCATAATACGATTTACGAAAACGTCTATACATATCGTAAAGTATGGCGCATTTATTTTTTGCAAAGTCTAAATTCATGCCGTCGTACGGATAACACTCTGAATTCAAATAGAGCTTCACATTGATCAATTTGCAATCATCGAAACGAGCTATATTTTCCGACATTACATTCTTCCGACCAGTCTGCAGCGCAAAGATAACGTATCGAGGCTTCTCCAGATTAGTAGCAGTTTTGATGGTCCACAGATGTTTGGTCGTGCTTTGCAGTAGAGGAAATTCATACAGATCTCACGAGCGGAAACTCATACTCAGGTATCGTCCGTTCTCCAAAGTTTTCAGCATGGAAAGTTTATTGATATCGTTCATTACGTGAGGCATTCGCCATTGTATCTTGAATAGCTCAATCTTAGGATCCAGCGCTGAAGATCCTAGTAGACTGTTGTTGTCGCTGCGTGATCGTAATAGAATCAATTCGTGACGCGCGTTAATCACTATACGCTTGTAGTCTTCACAGAATCCTAGCAACACGCTGAGTGGTACGCAAAAGTTGAAGTATCCATCCGGCGAAATAGTGTCAGTCGCATCCCACGCAGCATTTTTCATGACAGCATTTTCGTCCGAAGACATCGATACATAGTTTTTGAACGTTGAAGTTATTCCCACGTTTCTGTTACGATCAATCTCCACACCATCCAGTTCATAACGAATCTCATCAAACATGAATGCAACGCAATTATATCCCAACGTTACAGTTGCACCATCGACTGCAACTTGTTTCGTCACCTCCCCCTCGACATAGAGATAACTCTCGCATGGCAATATGTATAAATCCTGCTGCTGTATGGGTATTCGTATCTCGTCGCTATATCCAAACGTTGTATTAGCGTATGGGTTGTACGTATGTGTCTCAATCTTGACGATGCGCTCGTCAAAGACCGGTTCACTTTCAATTTTCAAAATGTCAATCATCTTTCTCAATCGTTTCGTACGATGAATCCCAGAGATTTCAAAAATTCAACGTTCAACGCGCTGAGTTTCTTTCGAACGAGGGATTTTGTACCGTTAATCGCGTGTCTCGTAAAAGGTATATTTCCAGCTTGTTTCTCCTGTTCTACTTGATTCACCACAAGCATTTCATAGATTGTGTTTATGATCGTCGCCGTCGTACATGCAATCTAATGGTAATCTCTTCTCCTCGAAAATCGAGCGATTGTCCTTCTTGATCAACGACACGCACCGTTAAATCTATAATACTCCGTGCGATGATTGGAAGGTAAATGACATGTGCTGGCGTTTCCGATATCTTATATCCTGGTGGCACCTTAGGCTAGAATTCATGTATCGTATGTACATGCATACTGTTACTGTACGCACCACTGACAACGCTGCATTCTATACGAATGATATTAACATTGACAATCTTAATCGATGCATCCGATTCGTACCATCGATGCGGTTCTAATACACGACTCGATGAGAATCCTAAAAGCGAGCCAATGTTGTTTGGCTTGCTAAAATTTATTCTATAAGCACATTTTATTTCACTCTTCATCGTATTATTATTGACATGAATTATTATAGGTTATTCATTCGCGTCATCTTTATATGGATTATTTTTGGAACGTACTGTGTTTTGAGCATGTGAAATTGCATTTTTTAAATATTCGTATATAGCGCGCAATTCGTACGATCCTTCAGGAATCGTAATTTTTTCATCGTTAGCACCATAGTAAAATTTATTATTCGACGAATTTACATTTGGTATCGTATTGTATGTTTCGAAATCCGTTAAACCAAGCTCGTAATCACCGTCGCTCAAATCTATAGCGGGAAAGTAGCTCACCGTAAGGGTGCTGCTGTTGCCAGTCAACGTAAGCGTTAGCGACATGTTCGCAAACTGCCAAGCGAATACTGACTGCTGCGAGCGGAATGTTGTCATTTAAATCCACATCGATCCTCTACCGTTTGGAGAAACTGTAAACACAATTGTCCGCATATGCTCTGACTGTAATGTTGATAAGACGTGCGATTGTATACAATTTTCACTACATCTCTCTCAAGGTATCGAATCAATTCCTTGGGCGGTCGAAGATTACCAAAACTATCAAAATATACTGCATAACTTCCTCTTTTAGCATATGCCACCCAGTGTGTATCCGGTCCCTCTGTGTTGTCTACATTTACAATACCACTCTCGTTTTGACGTACTCCATCTATCGGTAAGGCGTCACGCATGAAAACACCTCGAAAGAAAGATATACGCATACGCCTCGCTAGTCTTTCCAACTGTACGTTAGTCATTGCACCCATGGGTAATTTTAGTGTCTCTTTGACGTTTTTTTTTTCCTTTTTCTGTAGCGCCTTTCCTGCGCTTGTACGGAGCAAGATAGATTCCGCGACCTTTCATAGCGCGACCTTCCATAGCGCAATGATGACGTTTTAATTCTTCCAGTTGACGTTGCGCGACTTTGCCATCATTCACCGCTTTTGCGATACCCGCCGCTCCACCGACTAGTGAACTGAGAACTCCCAGTAATGGCAGAACTGGTAAAATACCACCCCGTTTTGCTATCGGAAGTGTTCGTTTTCGGATTGCTTTCTTGGACGACTTCTTTTTCTTCATGCCCATACCGATTTTCGTTTTAACTTTCATGGTAGCCCAAACGATGACAGCAGCCGCTCTCTCGCCTAGAGTTGAATCTTTCGAAGTTATGCGTTTCCACGCTTTTACAGCGAGAATCTTATCCGCCGCGTGTCGATCAGAGAGACTGTTACTACGTGAATAGGCTATATCGTGCTCACGACACGCCGCGTCCAATGAATTAATGCCTCGATCGCCTCTGGCCAATCGTTTTGCCAAGCGAGTTCCAGGACCGCAAAATTGATATCCGGGAATGTGTAGTTCGATAGGAAGCGCATTTATCGCGCGATTCAACAGACCGCTGCTGACTTTGACTTTGACCTTGACTTTGTCGAAGGCATTCACTACAGTCCCGGATCAGCGGTGCCGGACCATCGATATGCGTTCGCTGCCACGGACGATTGTAATGTTCCAAATATCGATGATACTGCTGAACCTCTGGATCGACTCTTATATGTTCAGGGAGTCTGTCCCACAAATCGCCAATATACTTTGCAAAATCGCGTAACAAAACAATCTTCGGTATGTATTTCAACTGTTCGGAGGTTAGCTCTCGAATATCATGAGTATCTGTCAAAAGGAGCAACATTTTCTAAACTGAGCGTTTCCAAGATCGGCGCGTCTATATATATAGTTCAATCGCAACGATCCGTTAACATAATCAATTTTGTGACTCGTGGGGGAAACATGCGATTCGTGAAGCAACCGACATCGATACGTGTGACAAATTTCGACAATCGAACGCAATCAATGATTGGACAAGAGGCGCGCAGGCATGGAAACATGCTTCCGAACACCATACGCGGCATCATATGCGGTCCCTCGAATTGCGGCAAGACGAATGTTCTCATCAGCTTGCTGGAAAGTCTGCACGGTCTGCGTTTCGAGAACTTGTACGTGTACTCAAAATCGTTGCAACAACCTAAATATCGCTACTTGGAAAATTTGTTGAAACCGATAGATGAAATTGGATACTTTACATTCTCCGATAACAGCGACGTGATTCCAACGACCGAAGCGTCCAAAAATTCTATTTTTATCTTTGACGATGTGGCATGTGACAAGCAAGATACGATAAGAGAATACTTTGCCATGGGTCGTCATTCGAACGTTGACTGTTTCTATCTCTGTTAAACATACGCAAAAATACCTAAGAATCTTATACGAGACAATGCAAATTTTCTGATTCTCTTTAAACAGGATGGTACCAATTTGAAACATGTGTACAACGATCATGTGAATACCGACATGTCATATGAAGATTTCAGTGCATAGTGTCGCAAATGTTGGGAGGATAAATATGGTTTCACAGTGATTGATAAGGACAGCTCAATGACCAACGGACGATACAGGAAAGGATTTAAAGACTTTGCTGTGAGATGCTCAATCGTCGTTGCAACCTCAACTTGGTAACATCTTCAACGTCCACGAAACAAATATATCAATGATGAATAGTAGCATGAATATTGAGAATCGTGGAAAGGTAGCGAAAGAGATTGCGAAAACGAGCGAATCGATCCGCAAGAAGTATCGCGCTTTGAAAACCGGTAGAATTATTGAGAATGCTGCATTGGAGAGACACTTTAAACCTATTATTGAACCTCTCAAGCAAATCGCGGGAAGCAGCGCTAATGTGAAAAGTAACGTTGATGTTAAAACTGCGCCTCTATCAATAAGTACAAGCGAAGAAACAAAGAGTGTAATATTAAAACCCGAAAAAAAGATAAAGCGTAAGGCGAAACTTTCACCAGCCGCATTGATTCCGCTGAAACGGAAACTATTCAAAGATCCTTCGATAGTTTCTACATCGACGGGAGCTCTACAATATGAGGAACCACATGAACCTTCACCGATCAACAATCTACTCACTGATGATGATGATGATGATGAGAATGTTTTCGAAACCCCCGATAAACCGGTAATGACATCCGTTATACGTCAGTTGCGAACGTACAAAGGACAACAAATTTTACATGATTATTTTGGTCCGTTGGGTCAAAAATATATGGGGGCTGTGCTAAGTAGTGGAAAAGATAACATTGTAGATTATGTTTACGGTGTACGTCTTAGTAACAATGGAGCACGGTGATAAACGTGTCGATGTGGACAGAGACGATAATATAATCATAGGCGAAACAGGATACATTGGAACACCCGGTCTTTACGAGCTAATATTCAAAAGAATCCCCGACGATTCTGTGTACACCGAGGCTGATATGCAAAAATACAAAAGTATACTATTGGCGACGAAGGACTTCCGTTTCCGGCGGCGTAAAGTATAGGAGAGGGTTTCTAGTAGAGTGAAAGGAGGAGAGAAAAGGAGAGTGTAGGGGACAGAATTGGAGGAGCGGGGAAGAGAGAGTGTGAAGAGAGTGAGCGGGAGTGGAGGTGAGTGGAGGCGAGAAGAGAGAGAGAGAGAGAGAGAGAGAGTGGAAAGGGGGTGAAAGATACGGGTGAGAGAGTGAGGTTAGGGACGGCTAGAGAAGAGCAGGGAAAGAGAGTTTATAGAGGGGAGAAAATAAGAGAAAGGATACGGGCAAGGAGTATAGGAGCAGATAGAAGAGAGGCAAGAAGGAGAAGGAACGACATCTGTAGGAGAAAGGAGGAAGGAGGAAGAGAAAGGAGCGAAGTTTAAAGGAGAGAAAGGGGAAGATAAGAATGGAGGAAATAGGGAAGGAAGAGAGGAGTAAGGGGGAGGGAAGAAAAGGGAATGGAGGGGAAAAAGGGGGAGGAGGGAGGGAGAAGAGGGAGTACGGGAATGATAGGTTAGATGTGGAAAAGGAAAAGAGAGAAGGAGGAGGAGATGAGATTTATGAAAAGTAAGAAGACAGTGTGGTCACCAGTAAAAGGGGAAGAGGAGGGGAGGGAAGGGGAGAATTTATTAGAGGAAATGAGGAAGGAAATAAGAGGAGGGTTTAAAGAGGTAAAAGAGGAAATAGAAGGGTTAAGGAAGGAAATGAGGAGGAGAGAGGAAACATGGGAGAAAGAGAAGCAGGAGATGAGGGATAGGATAGAGAGTTTAGAGAGGAAATGGGAAGAGATAGAAGGGAAGGGAGGGGAAGGGGAGATGATAAAAAAGATAGAAGAAAGAGTAAAGAAGGTGGAGGAAGAGAGGGAAAGGGAGAGTAGAAGAGAAGCAGAAGAGAGGAAGGGAGAAATGGAGGAGAGAGTGAAAGTATTGGAAAAAAGGGAGGAGGAAAGAGAGAGGAAGAAAAGAAGAAGGAATATAGTGATGAGGGGGGTAGAAATAGGAAAAGGGGAGGTAAGAGAGGAGGTGGAAAGATACTGAAAGAAATAGGAATGAAAGAGGGGATTTGAAAAAGAATAAGGAGAATAAAAACGAGAAAGGGGGATGAGAGAGAAATAGTAGTGGTGGAATTAAATAGTGAGGAGGAAAAAGCAGGATAATGGAAAGGAAAAAGAAACTGAAAGGAAGCAAGGTATGGATAGAAGACGATTTGACATATGAGGAAAGGAGAGCAAGGTGGATAATGAGAAGAATAGCGGATGAAGAAGAAGGAAAAGGAAGTAGGGTCTGGAGAGGGTATGGAAAAATAAGAATAAATGAGGAATGGTGGAAGTGGGACGAAGAAGTGAGGGGGGTGGTTAATAGAAAAGGGGAAAAGAAAGTATTGACAGTAGAGGGAGAGGAGAGGAGAGGGAGGGGGAAGGGGAGGGAAAATGGGAAGGAGGGAAATTAGGCGGAGATAGAAGAGGAGAGGGAGAGGAGGAAATAGGAAGGAAAGAGGGGAAGAAGGAAAGAGGGATTTAAAGGTGACATTCTGGAATGTAGCAGGATTGAAAAAGGAAGATAGGGAGTTTTGGAGGGGAGATAGAAAAATGGGATGTAATAACGTTAATGGAAACATGGATAGAGAAAAAAGAACAAGCGTGGTTAAGGGGGAAGCTACCGAAAGGATATACATGGAAAATACAAACGGCAAAGAGAGTTTATAGAAAGGAAGAGCAAAAGGGGGGATGGTAATGGGAATAAGGAAGGAATTAGAAGCGAGAGGGGGGGAAGAGGAGGAGAGGGAGGAGATGGAGGGAGTGATGGTGGGGAATGTAATAATAGAAGGAAGAAGATGGAGGATAATAGGAGTATATATGAGGGGGATTTAGGGAAAAGGTTGGAAAGATTAAAGGAATGGATGGAAGAGGAAGGGGGAGGAGGAAGAACGATAATTGGAGGAGATTTTAACGCAAGGACAGGAAGGAAAGGGGGAGATATGGAGGATGAAGAGGGGGTGGAGGAGAATAGGAAATCGAAAGACGAGCAGGAAAATAAGGAGGGAAAGGAATTGATAGAGTGTATAAATGAAAGAGGATGGATGATAGTGAACGGAGGGAAGGAAGGAGATGAGAAAGGGGAATGGACGTACACAGGGGGAAGAGGAGAATCGGTAATAGATTATGTTATAGTAAATGAGGAAGGATGGAGCAAGATAAAAAGTTTTGAGGTGGGGATAATATAGAGTCGGATCATCACCCAATAACGGTAAGGATGGAGGGAGGAAGAGAGAGGGGAAAGAGAGGGGGAGGGAAAAGGAAAGAAAAAGGGGTATGGACTGAAAGGGCTAGAGAAAGATTTAGGGAAGAGTTGGGGGAAGTGAGAATATAGGGGAAGGAAAGGTAGAAGAGGAGATCAAGGAAATGAATAAAAGGATAAAGGGAGCAATAGTAAGGGAAGAAGAAGAGGGCGAGAAGGAGAGGAGGAAAGGTTGGTGGGATGAGGAATGTAGAGAAGAGAAGAGGAAGGTAAGGAGGGAATTGAGGAGATGGAGAAGAGGGGAGGTGGATAGAGAGAGATATAGAGAAGAAAAATCAAAATATAAAAAGTTATGCGAGGGAAAGAGGAAAGAAAAATGGAGAGAGATGGGTGAATAAAAAAGTAAAAGAGGGGAAGATATGGGAAGTAATGAAAAGAAAAGAAGAAAGGGAAGAATATTAGCCGTTCTCCAAAGTTTCAGCATTGGAAAAGTTTATTGATATCGTTCATACGTGAGGCATTCGCATTTATCTTGATATGCTCAATCTTAGATCCAGCGCTGAAGATCCTATTAGACTTTGTTGTCGCTGCTGATGTAATAGAATCATTCGTGACGCGCTAATCACATACCTTGTAGTTCACAGAATCTAGCAACACGCTGAGTGCGTACGCAAAATTGAAGATATCCATCGGCAAATATGTCATCGCATCCCACGCAGCATTTTTCATGACAGCATTTTCTCGAAGAATCTATACATAGTTTTTGAACGTTTGAATTATTCCCACGTTTCTGTTACGATCAGATCTCCACACCATCCAGTTCATAACGAATCTCATCAAACATGAATCAACCGCAATTATATCCCAACGTTACAGTTGCACCATCGACTGCAAAACTGTTTCTCACTCCCCTCAGCATAGAGATAACTCTCGCATGGCAATATGTAAAAGCCTGCTGCTGTATGGGTATTTCGTATCTCGTCGCTATATCAAACGTATGTATTAGCGTATGGTTGTTACTAGGTCTCAATCCTTATCTATGCCTCGTCAAAGACCGTTCACTTTCAATTTTCAAATGTCAATCATCTTTCTCGAAGCGTTGTCGTACGATGATCCCAGAGATTCTTCAAAAATTTCAACGTCAAACGCGCTTGAGTTTCTTTCGAACTAGATGTGTACCGTTTAATCGCGGCTCGGTAAAAGGATATTTTCCAAGCTTCCTGTTTCTACTTGATCTTCCCCACAAGCATTTCATAGATTGGTCTTATATCGGCGCCGTCGTACATGCAATCTAATGGTAATCTCTTCTCCCGAAAATCGAGCGATTTCCTTGCTTGATCAACGACACGCACCGTTAAATCTATAATACTCCTGCGGATGATTGGAAGGTAATGACATGTTGCTGCGTTTTCGATATCTTATACCTGGTGCACCTTGGCTAATTCATGTATCGTTATGTACATGCATACGTTACTTAACGCACCACTGACAACGCTGCATTTATACGAATGATATTAAACATTGAACAATCTTATCATGCATCCGATTGTACCACCATCTCTAAACAGCGACTCGATGAGATCCTAAAAGCAGCCAATGTTGTTGCTTGCTAAAATTATCTATAAGCACATTTAGTTCATCTCATCTTTATTATTATTGACATGAATATTAATAGGTATTCATTCGCTCATCTTATATAGGATTTTTATTTTTTTTGGAAACGTACTGTGTTTGAGCATGTGAAATTCATTTTTTAAATATTCTATATAGCGCGCAATTCGTGACGATCCTTCAGGAATCGTAATTTTTTCATCGTTTACACCATTAGTAAACTTATTATTCGCGAATTTACTTGGATTCGTTATTTGTTGGTTCGAAAATCCGTTAAACCAAGCTCGTAATACGCGTCGCTTCAATCGTATAGCGGGAAAAGTTAGCTCACCCCTAGGTGCTGCTGTTGCCAGTCACACGTAGAGCGTTAGCGACATTGTTCGCAAACTGCCAAGCGAATACTGACTGCTGCGAGCGGAAGTTGTCATTGTAAATCCACATCGATCGTACCGTTTGGAGAAATGTAAACACAAATTGTCCGCATCATAGCCTCTGACTGTAATGTTGATTAAGACGTGCCGATTGTATACAATTGTTCACACATCTCTCTCAAGGTATCGAATCAATTCCTTGGCGGTCGAAGATTACCCCAAAAACTAATCAAAAATTATACTCCATAACTTCCTCTTTTAGATATGCACCCAGTGTGTATCCGGTCCCTCTGTTTTGTCTCACATTTACCCAATCCACTCGCTTTTGACTACTCCATCTATCGGGTAAGGCGTCAGCATGAAAACACCCTCGAAAGATAAGATATACGCATACGCCTCGCTGAGTCTTGTCCAACTGTACGTTAGTCATTGCACCCATGGGTAATTTAGTGTCTCTTTGACGTTTTTTTTTTCCTTCTTGTAGCGCCTTGTCCTGCGGCTGTACGGAGCAAGATGAATTCCGCGGACCTTTCATAGCCGACTTCCATAGCGCAATGATGGACGGTTTAATTCTTCCAGTGACGTTGCGCGACTTTGCCATCATCACCTTTTGCGATTACCCGGCCGCTCCCACCGACTATGAACTGAGAACTACCCATAATGGCAGAACTGGTAAAATACCACCCGGTTTCTATCGGAAAGTGTTTCGTTTCGGATTGCTTTCTTTGGACGACTTCTTTTTCTTCCATTGCCCCCATAAAAAAAAAAAAAAAACCATTTTTTCGTTAACTTTCATGGTACCACAAACATGACAGCAGCCGCTCTCTCGCTAGAGTTGAATCTTCGAAGTTATGCGTTTCACGCTTTTACAGCGAGAATCTTATCCGCCGACGTGTCGATCAGAGAGGACTGTTACTACGTGAAGTAGGCTTATATCGTGCTCACGACATGCCGCGTCCAATGAATTAATGCCCTCGATCGGCCTCTGGCCAATCTGTTTGACCAAGCGAGTTCCAGGACCGCAAAATTGATATCCGGATGGTAGTTCGATAGGAAAGCGCATTTTATCGCGCGGATTTAACGGACCGTGCGACTTTGACTTTGACCTTGACTTTTCGAAGGCATTCACTTACCAGTCCCGATCAGCGGGTGCCGGACCATCGATATGCGGTTCGCTGCCACGGACGATCTTAATGTTCCAAATATCGATATATGCTGAAACTTCTGGATCGACTCTTAATGTTCAGGAGTCTGTCCCACAAATCGCCAATATACTTTGCAAAATCGCGTAACAAAACAATCTTCGTATGTATTTCAACTTTCGGAGGTTAGCTCCTCGAATATCATGAGTATCTGTCAAAAGGGAAGCAACCATTTTCTAAACTGGAGCGTTTCCAAGATCGGCGCGTTTTTTCTTATAATAGTTCAATCGCAACGATCCGTACATAATCTCAATTTTGTTGACTCGGGGGAATCATGACGATTCGTGAAGCAGACCGTACATCGATCGTTGTGACAAATTTCGACAATTCGAAACGCAAATCAATGATTTGGACAAGAGGCGCGCAGGCATGGACATGCTTCCGACACCATACGCGGCATTCATATGCGGTTCCCTCGAATGCCGGCAAGACGAATTGTTCTCATCAGCTTGCTGGGAACTCTGCACGGGTCTGGTTTCGAGAAACTGTTACGTGTTACTCAAAAATCGTCTTTCAACAACCTAAAATATCCTACTTTGGAAAATTTTGTTGAAACCGATAGATGAAATGGATTACTTTACATTGCTCGATAACAGCGACGTGATTCCAACGCCGAAGCGTCCACCACAAATTCTATTTAATCTTTTGAAGATGTGGCATTGAGCAAGCAAGATACGATAAGGAGAATACTTTGCCATTGGGTCGTCCATTCGAACTGAACTGTTCTATCTCTGTTAAACATACGCAAAAATACCTAGAATCTTATACGAAACAATGCAATTTTCTGATTCTCTTTAAACAGGATTGTACCCAATTGAAACATGTGTTACAACCGATCATTGGGAACCGACATTCCATATGAAGATTTCAGTGCACAGATGTCGCAAATGTCTGGAGGATAAATATGGTTCACAGTGATTGATAAGGGACCAGCTCAAGACCAGAAACGGACGATACAGGAAAGGATTTAAAGACTTTGCTGTGAGATTGCTCATCGTCGTTGCAACCTCAACTTGGTAAGCATCTTCAACGTCCACGAAACCAAAATATTCAATATGTAATAGTAGCATGAATATTGAAATCGTGGAAAAGTACGGAAAGAGATTGCGGAAAACGAGCGAATGATCCGCAAGAATATTCGCGTCTTTGAAAACCGGTAAATTATTGAGAATGCTGCATTGGAGATAGAGACACTTTAAACTCATTATTGGAAACTCTCAAGCAAATCGCGGACAGCGCTAATGTGAAAAGTAAACGTTTGATGTTAAAAACTGCGCCTCTAATCAATAAGACAGCGAAGAAACAAAGAGTGAATATTTAAAACCCGAAAAAAAGATAAAGCCAGGCGAAACTTTCACCAGCGCATTGATTTCCGCCTGAACGGAAAACTATTCAAGATCCTTCGATAGGTTTCTACATCGACGGAGCTCTACATATGAGAACCGACATGAACCTGTCACAAAGAATCAAACAATCTACTCACTGATGATGATTGATGATGATGAGAATGTTTTCGAAACCCCCGATAAAACCGGTAATACCATCCCGTTATACGTCAGTGCGGAAACTACAAAGACAACAAATTTACATGATTATTGTTGCGTCCGTTGGTCAAAAATATTATGGGGCTGTGCTAAAGTAGTGGAAAAATAACATGTAGATTGTTACGGTGTACGTCTTTAGTAACCAATGGAGCCACAGTGATAAAACGTGCTCATATTGTGGATCAGAGACGATTAATATTAAATAGTAGGCGAATACAATACATTGGAACACCGGTCTTTACGAGCTAAATTTCAAAAAATCCCACCGATTGCTGTTACACCGAGGCTGATATGCAAAAATACAAAAGTATACTATTGCGACGAAAAGCATATTCCGGCCGCCGGTAAAAGATAGGAAGGGTTTTCTAGTAGAGTGCAAAGGATGAGAGAAAAGGAGAGTGTAGGGACAGAATTGGAGACGCGGGAAGAGAGAGTGTGGAAGAGAGTTGAGCGGGAGGAGTGATGGCAGGCAGAGAAGAAAGAGAGAGAGAGAGAGAGAGAGTGGAAGGGCAGTGAAAGATTAGGGAGAGAGTGAGGCGTTAGGAGGCTAGTAAGAAGTGAGCAGGGAAAGAGAGTAACCAATCAAAGTTCTTCATTTCCATTTCCAGGATAAAACGGCACATTGATTGGCTACCATGTCGGTTTTTACTCGCGGTGAACAGTTTCCCGCGTTCTATGGGCAGACGCCATTAGATTCGTTATAGTGGTACCATGAGTTTGTTTGTGCTGTGTGGTATATTTGCTCCTTGGTCGTCTTTCAGTATCTTAAAGGAATCCTGAAGCAGCGACCGAATTCCGACGGGATTGCGCCCTCATCTGAGCGGAACTAATAATGTCGGTAATACCGATATTTTCAGTTCATTTATTGACATTTATCGATATTTATATATAACACGTCCCAATGTATATTGAGAAAATAACATTATAAACAATATAGTATACATAATGTATATTATAGATCTTTATATTCGCAATGTATATTAAAATATAGTTTATATACCCATACAGCACAGATCATTGCAACAACATTGCAGCAATGTTGCAACGTTGCAAATTGTAATACAATATTACGAAAACATTGCAGAGATATAGATTCGCAAAATACCTTGTAGCAACATAACATTAATATTCCGAGACATTGTAGAGACATTGCAAATCGAAATTCCATAATTTTTAATATGCTCATTGGATAGTAGAATAGTAAGGCCGGTTCTAACCCAGAAGCGCTGAGGGGGACGCGGGGAAGCGGGGAACTCAGGGCGCGGGATATGACGTCGCGCGGGGAAGGGAACTCATGGTGAGACGTCACGCAAGATAGCGACCGTGACGTCACGCATACGTCACGAGAAAAAAAATGTATTGTGATGCAGGTAGAATCGAACCCGAACGCTCGCGGTTACTACCCAATGCTCCAAAGCTCCTAGACCACCGTCGCCTGTTGCTATCAGATGTCTAAGTAAAGGTTCTTAAAGTAGGCATGATGACGTCACGAGAGAAAAACTGTCGAAATACTGCTAGACTCGAACCCGGGCCCCGCGGTTACTATCCAATGCTCCAAAGCTCCTAGACCACCGTCGCCTGTTGCTATTAGACGTCTAGTGAAGGTTCTTAGAGTGGGCATTATGACGTCATGAGAGAAAAAATAAGTCGAAACTAGGTCAGATTCCCCCTTAGCCCTTCGTTTACTGCGCCATATCGAACGTCTATCGAACGTCTATAGAACGTCTATCGAACGTCTATCGAACGTCTATCAAACGTCTATCGAACATCTATTGAACGTCAATCGAACATCTCCTCGAACGTCTAATAAGTATCATACCGCAAATAAAGAAGTATTTTTATCAACGCAATTACCATATGAAATTCTAAGAAAGGGATAAGGGAAAGAAACATCTGCACATTTGAAATAATGATTATTAGATTTATTATATAGTGTCATACAATTTTCTTCGAGACCACCAATTGAAAATATTTAGTACATTCTGTAATGCACAATTTTCATATGATTATTACATCGAAAAGTATTATTCAATTTTTGCAGGAAGGCATATCTCGTAATCGATGTCCATGGTCTTAATGATCACGCTGCTTCTCGCATTGTCATCCAGAAGTTGTAACAACCATTTCAGCTTCTCATGTCCCTTCACATACACAAATTGAGATGCATCGTCTTCAAGTTTGTCATACATATCACCCGCTACAGCTGCAGTAACCAAATGTTTAGCTCTGTAGTATCCATGATATTAGCAGTTAACCAGTAGGCCCTCGATTTGTCCGATCTTGTGAGCAGATGCCATGGCATCGACTCGTGAAGATGTAGTGCGAAAGAATAGTTCCGTTCTTCAGTATCGCCGCTTCTTTTACAATAAATCTCTCTCCAACCATGAATCCTTGCGAGTCGACAAATGTCGGAGCATCCATGACGAAATATTCTTCGACACATCCAGGAGAGAAATGCCGTTTATAGTACTTTGTTTCGTGTATTATACTTTTCTCGTACATACTTTCTGATGTTAGTTGAGTTTGCGCACTATGTTGGTTAGCGGGCTGTATTCAACTACACGATCATGCAGGATGAGACAATATGCGGTAGTATTCACCGGTATATTCTCCTTACATTCAAATTCTATCCGCACATCCACAGTGGCACTCTTGACGGACTCATTTTGACGCGAACAATCGATAACCACGAAAGGACCTAGCCACCGAAAGTCGGTAATTGCTAACCATACCTCAGCACTGTCGCATCCATAATACGATTTACGAAAACGTCTATACATATCGTAAAGTATGGCGCATTTATTTTTTGCAAAGTCTAAATTCATGCCGTCGTACGGATAACACTCTGAATTCAAATAGAGCTTCACATTGATCAATTTGCAATCATCGAAACGAGCTATATTTTCCACATTACATTCTTCCGACCAGTCTGCAGCGCAAAGATAACGTATCGAGGCTTCTCCAGATTAGTAGCAGTTTTGATGGTCCACAGATGTTTGGTCGTGCTTTGCAGTAGAGGAAATTCATACAGATCTCACGAGCGGAAACTCATTACTCAGGTATCGTCCGTTCTCCAAAGTTTTCAGCATGGAAAGTTTATTGATATCGTTCATTACGTGAGGCATTCGCCATTGTATCTTGAATAGCTCAATCTTAGGATCCAGCGCTGAAGATCCTAGTAGACTGTTGTTGTCGCTGCGTGATCGTAATAGAATCAATTCGTGACGCGCGTTAATCACTATACGCTTGTAGTCTTCACAGAATCCTAGCAACACGCTGAGTGGTACGCAAAAGTTGAAGTATCCATCCGGCGAAATAGTGTCAGTCGCATCCCACGCAGCATTTTTCATGACAGCATTTTCGTCCGAAGACATCGATACATAGTTTTTGAACGTTGAAGTTATTCCCACGTTTCTGTTACGATCAATCTCCACACCATCCAGTTCATAACGAATCTCATCAAACATGAATGCAACGCAATTATATCCCAACGTTACAGTTGCACCATCGACTGCAACTTGTTTCGTCACCTCCCCCTCGACATAGAGATAACTCTCGCATGGCAATATGTATAAATCCTGCTGCTGTATGGGTATTCGTATCTCGTCGCTATATCCAAACGTTGTATTAGCGTATGGTTGTACGTATGTGTCTCAATCTTGACGATGCGCTCGTCAAAGACCGGTTCACTTTCAATTTTCAAAATGTCAATCATCTTTCTCAATCGTTTCGTACGATGAATCCCAGAGATTTCAAAAATTCAACGTTCAACGCGCTGAGTTTCTTTCGAACGAGGGATTTTGTACCGTTAATCGCGTGTCTCGTAAAAGGTATATTTCCAGCTTGTTTCTCCTGTTCTACTTGATTCACCACAAGCATTTCATAGATTGTGTTTATGATCGTCGCCGTCGTACATGCAATCTAATGGTAATCTCTTCTCCTCGAAAATCGAGCGATTGTCCTTCTTGATCAACGACACGCACCGTTAAATCTATAATACTCCGTGCGATGATTGGAAGGTAAATGACATGTTGCTGGCGTTTCCGATATCTTATATCCTGGTGGCACCTTAGGCTAGAATTCATGTATCGTATGTACATGCATACTTTACTGTACGCACCACTGACAACGCTGCATTCTATACGAATGATATTAACATTGACAATCTTAATCGATGCATCCGATTCGTACCATCGATGCGGTTCTAATACACGACTCGATGAGAATCCTAAAAGCGAGCCAATGTTGTTTGGCTTGCTAAAATTTATTCTATAAGCACATTTTATTTCACTCTTCATCGTATTATTATTGACATGAATTATTATAGGTTATTCATTCGCGTCATCTTTATATGGATTATTTTTGGAACGTACTGTGTTTTGAGCATGTGAAATTGCATTTTTAAATATTCGTATATAGCGCGCAATTCGTACGATCCTTCAGGAATCGTAATTTTTTCATCGTTAGCACCATAGTAAAATTTATTATTCGACGAATTTACATTTGGTATCGTATTGTATGTTTCGAAATCCGTTAAACCAAGCTCGTAATCACCGTCGCTCAAATCTATAGCGGGAAAGTAGCTCACCTAAGGGTGCTGCTGTTGCCAGTCAACGTAAGCGTTAGCGACATGTTCGCAAACTGCCAAGCGAATACTGACTGCTGCGAGCGGAATGTTGTCATTTAAATCCACATCGATCCTCTACCGTTTGGAGAAACTGTAAACACAATTGTCCGCATATGCTCTGACTGTAATGTTGATAAGACGTGCGATTGTATACAATTTTCACTACATCTCTCTCAAGGTATCGAATCAATTCCTTGGCGGTCGAAGATTACCAAAACTATCAAAATATACTGCATAACTTCCTCTTTTAGCATATGCCACCCAGTGTGTATCCGGTCCCTCTGTGTTGTCTACATTTACAATACCACTCTCGTTTTGACGTACTCCATCTATCGGTAAGGCGTCACGCATGAAAACACCTCGAAAGAAAGATATACGCATACGCCTCGCTAGTCTTTCCAACTGTACGTTAGTCATTGCACCCATGGGTAATTTTAGTGTCTCTTTGACGTTTTTTTTTTTCCTTTTTCTGTAGCGCCTTTCCTGCGCTTGTACGGAGCAAGATAGATTCCGCGACCTTTCATAGCGCGACCTTCCATAGCGCAATGATGACGTTTTAATTCTTCCAGTTGACGTTGCGCGACTTTGCCATCATTCACCGCTTTTGCGATACCCGCCGCTCCACCGACTAGTGAACTGAGAACTCCCAGTAATGGCAGAACTGGTAAAATACCACCCCGTTTTGCTATCGGAAGTGTTCGTTTTCGGATTGCTTTCTTGGACGACTTCTTTTTCTTCATGCCCATACCGATTTTCGTTTTAACTTTCATGGTAGCCCAAACGATGACAGCAGCCGCTCTCTCGCCTAGAGTTGAATCTTTCGAAGTTATGCGTTTCCACGCTTTTACAGCGAGAATCTTATCCGCCGCGTGTCGATCAGAGAGACTGTTACTACGTGAATAGGCTATATCGTGCTCACGACACGCCGCGTCCAATGAATTAATGCCTCGATCGCCTCTGGCCAATCGTTTTGCCAAGCGAGTTCCAGGACCGCAAAATTGATATCCGGGAATGTGTAGTTCGATAGGAAGCGCATTTATCGCGCGATTCAACAGACCGCTGCTGACTTTGACTTTGACCTTGACTTTGTCGAAGGCATTCACTACAGTCCCGGATCAGCGGTGCCGGACCATCGATATGCGTTCGCTGCCACGGACGATTGTAATGTTCCAAATATCGATGATACTGCTGAACCTCTGGATCGACTCTTATATGTTCAGGGAGTCTGTCCCACAAATCGCCAATATACTTTGCAAAATCGCGTAACAAAACAATCTTCGGTATGTATTTCAACTGTTCGGAGGTTAGCTCTCGAATATCATGAGTATCTGTCAAAAGGAGCAACATTTTCTAAACTGAGCGTTTCCAAGATCGGCGCGTCTATATATATAGTTCAATCGCAACGATCCGTTAACATAATCAATTTTGTGACTCGTGGGGGAAACATGCGATTCGTGAAGCAACCGACATCGATACGTGTGACAAATTTCGACAATCGAACGCAATCAATGATTGGACAAGAGGCGCGCAGGCATGGAAACATGCTTCCGAACACCATACGCGGCATCATATGCGGTCCCTCGAATTGCGGCAAGACGAATGTTCTCATCAGCTTGCTGGAAAGTCTGCACGGTCTGCGTTTCGAGAACTTGTACGTGTACTCAAAATCGTTGCAACAACCTAAATATCGCTACTTGGAAAATTTGTTGAAACCGATAGATGAAATTGGATACTTTACATTCTCCGATAACAGCGACGTGATTCCAACGACCGAAGCGTCCAAAAATTCTATTTTTATCTTTGACGATGTGGCATGTGACAAGCAAGATACGATAAGAGAATACTTTGCCATGGGTCGTCATTCGAACGTTGACTGTTTCTATCTCTGTTAAACATACGCAAAAATACCTAAGAATCTTATACGAGACAATGCAAATTTTCTGATTCTCTTTAAACAGGATGGTACCAATTTGAAACATGTGTACAACGATCATGTGAATACCGACATGTCATATGAAGATTTCAGTGCATAGTGTCGCAAATGTTGGGAGGATAAATATGGTTTCACAGTGATTGATAAGGACAGCTCAATGACCAACGGACGATACAGGAAAGGATTTAAAGACTTTGCTGTGAGATGCTCAATCGTCGTTGCAACCTCAACTTGGTAACATCTTCAACGTCCACGAAACAAATATATCAATGATGAATAGTAGCATGAATATTGAGAATCGTGGAAAGGTAGCGAAAGAGATTGCGAAAACGAGCGAATCGATCCGCAAGAAGTATCGCGCTTTGAAAACCGGTAGAATTATTGAGAATGCTGCATTGGAGAGACACTTTAAACCTATTATTGAACCTCTCAAGCAAATCGCGGGAAGCAGCGCTAATGTGAAAAGTAACGTTGATGTTAAAACTGCGCCTCTATCAATAAGTACAAGCGAAGAAACAAAGAGTGTAATATTAAAACCCGAAAAAAAGATAAAGCGTAAGGCGAAACTTTCACCAGCCGCATTGATTCCGCTGAAACGGAAACTATTCAAAGATCCTTCGATAGTTTCTACATCGACGGGAGCTCTACAATATGAGGAACCACATGAACCTTCACCGATCAACAATCTACTCACTGATGATGATGATGATGATGAGAATGTTTTCGAAACCCCCGATAAACCGGTAATGACATCCGTTATACGTCAGTTGCGAACGTACAAAGGACAACAAATTTTACATGATTATTTTGGTCCGTTGGGTCAAAAATATATGGGGGCTGTGCTAAGTAGTGGAAAAGATAACATTGTAGATTATGTTTACGGTGTACGTCTTAGTAACAATGGAGCACGGTGATAAACGTGTCGATGTGGACAGAGACGATAATATAATCATAGGCGAAACAGGATACATTGGAACACCCGGTCTTTACGAGCTAATATTCAAAAGAATCCCGACGATTCTGTGTACACCGAGGCTGATATGCAAAAATACAAAAGTATACTATTGGCGACGAAGGACTTCCGTTTCCGGCGGCGTAAAGTATAGGAGAGGGTTTCTAGTAGAGTGAAAGGAGGAGAGAAAAGGAGAGTGTAGGGGACAGAATTGGAGGAGCGGGGAAGAGAGAGTGTGAAGAGAGTGAGCGGGAGTGGAGGTGAGTGGAGGCGAGAAGAGAGAGAGAGAGAGAGAGAGAGAGTGGAAAGGGGGTGAAAGATACGGGTGAGAGAGTGAGGTTAGGGACGGCTAGAGAAGAGCAGGGAAAGAGAGTTTATAGAGGGGAGAAAATAAGAGAAAGGATACGGGCAAGGAGTATAGGAGCAGATAGAAGAGAGGCAAGAAGGAGAAGGAACGACATCTGTAGGAGAAAGGAGGAAGGAGGAAGAGAAAGGAGCGAAGTTTAAAGGAGAGAAAGGGGAAGATAAGAATGGAGGAAATAGGGAAGGAAGAGAGGAGTAAGGGGGAGGGAAGAAAAGGGAATGGAGGGGAAAAAGGGGGAGGAGGGAGGGAGAAGAGGGAGTACGGGAATGATAGGTTAGATGTGGAAAAGGAAAAGAGAGAAGGAGGAGGAGATGAGATTTATGAAAAGTAAGAAGACAGTGTGGTCACCAGTAAAAGGGGAAGAGGAGGGGAGGGAAGGGGAGAATTTATTAGAGGAAATGAGGAAGGAAATAAGAGGAGGGTTTAAAGAGGTAAAAGAGGAAATAGAAGGGTTAAGGAAGGAAATGAGGAGGAGAGAGGAAACATGGGAGAAAGAGAAGCAGGAGATGAGGGATAGGATAGAGAGTTTAGAGAGGAAATGGGAAGAGATAGAAGGGAAGGGAGGGGAAGGGGAGATGATAAAAAAGATAGAAGAAAGAGTAAAGAAGGTGGAGGAAGAGAGGGAAAGGGAGAGTAGAAGAGAAGCAGAAGAGAGGAAGGGAGAAATGGAGGAGAGAGTGAAAGTATTGGAAAAAAGGGAGGAGGAAAGAGAGAGGAAGAAAAGAAGAAGGAATATAGTGATGAGGGGGGTAGAAATAGGAAAAGGGGAGGTAAGAGAGGAGGTGGAAAAGATACTGAAAGAAATAGGAATGAAAGAGGGGATTTGAAAAAGAATAAGGAGAATAAAAACGAGAAAGGGGGATGAGAGAGAAATAGTAGTGGTGGAATTAAATAGTGAGGAGGAAAAAAGCAGGATAATGGAAAGGAAAAAGAAACTGAAAGGAAGCAAGGTATGGATAGAAGACGATTTGACATATGAGGAAAGGAGAGCAAGGTGGATAATGAGAAGAATAGCGGATGAAGAAGAAGGAAAAGGAAGTAGGGTCTGGAGAGGGTATGGAAAAATAAGAATAAATGAGGAATGGTGGAAGTGGGACGAAGAAGTGAGGGGGGTGGTTAATAGAAAAGGGGAAAAGAAAGTATTGACAGTAGAGGGAGAGGAGAGGAGAGGGAGGGGGAAGGGGAGGGAAAATGGGAAGGAGGGAAATTAGGCGGAGATAGAAGAGGAGAGGGGAGAGGAGGAAATAGGAAGGAAAGAGGGGAAGAAGGAAAGAGGGATTTAAAGGTGACATTCTGGAATGTAGCAGGATTGAAAAAGGAAGATAGGGAGTTTTGGAGGGAGATAGAAAAATGGGATGTAATAACGTTAATGGAAACATGGATAGAGAAAAAAGAACAAGCGTGGTTAAGGGGGAAGCTACCGAAAGGATATACATGGAAAATACAAACGGCAAAGAGAGTTTATAGAAAAGGAAGAGCAAAAGGGGGGATGGTAATGGGAATAAGGAAGGAATTAGAAGCGAGAGGGGGGAAGAGGAGGAGAGGGAGGAGATGGAGGGAGTGATGGTGGGGAATGTAATAATAGAAGGAAGAAGATGGAGGATAATAGGAGTATATATGAGGGGGGATTTAGGGAAAAGGTTGGAAAGATTAAAGGAATGGATGGAAGAGGAAGGGGGAGGAGGAAGAACGATAATTGGAGGAGATTTTAACGCAAGGACAGGAAGGAAAGGGGGGAGAATATGGGAGGATGAAGAGGGGGTGGAGGAGAATAGGAAATCGAAAGACGAGCAGGAAAATAAGGAGGGAAAGGAATTGATAGAGTGTATAAATGAAAGAGGATGGATGATAGTGAACGGAGGGAAGGAAGGAGATGAGAAAGGGGAATGGACGTACACAGGGGGAAGAGGAGAATCGGTAATAGATTATGTTATAGTAAATGAGGAAGGATGGAGCAAGATAAAAAGTTTTGAGGTGGGGGATAATATAGAGTCGGATCATCACCCAATAACGGTAAGGATGGAGGGAGGAAGAGAGAGGAGAAAGAGAGGGGGAGGGAAGAAAAGGAAAGAAAAAGGGGTATGGACTGAAAGGGCTAGAGAAAGATTTAGGGAAGAGTTGGGGGAAGTGAGAATAGAGGAAGGAAAGGTAGAAGAGGAGATCAAGGAAATGAATAAAAGGATAAAGGGAGCAATAGTAAGGGAAGAAGAAGAGGGCGAGAAGGAGAGGAGGAAAGGTTGGTGGGATGAGGAATGTAGAGAAGAGAAGAGGAAGGTAAGGAGGGAATTGAGGAGATGGAGAAGAGGGGAGGTGGATAGAGAGAGATATAGAGAAGAAAAATCAAAATATAAAAGGTTATGCGAGGGAAAGAGGAAAGAAGAAAATGAGAGGTGGGAGAGATGGGTGAATAAAAAAGTAAAAGAGGGGAAGATATGGGAAGTAATGAGGAGGGAGAGGAAAAGAAGAAAGGGAAGAAACGAAGAGATTGAAATGGAAGAATGGGAGGAATATTTTAGAGGGTTACTAGGAGGAGTGGGGAGAAGAGTGATAGGAGGAAGGAAGAGAAAAGAGGAAAGAGAGAAGGAACAGGAAATAAGCAAGGAAGAAATTAAGGAGGTAATGAAGAAATTAAAGGACAACAAGGCGGTAGGAGGGGATGAGATACCAAATGAAGCGTGGAAATATGGAGGAGAGAGGATGGAGGAATGGATAAGGGAAATGTGTAATAGAGTATGGAGAGGGGAGGGGTGGCCAAAGGAATGGAAGGAAGGAATAGTAGTACCGATAGTGAAGAAGGGGGAGGGAAGAGTAGTGGGAGAGTACAGAGGAGTAACGTTAATGAATACATTGTACAAGATTTATGCATCGGTATTAGCGGGAAGATTAAGGAAAGAGGTGGAGGAGAAAGGGTTGATACCGCAAAATCAGACGGGGTTCAGGAAAGGGTTGGGAGTTATAGACAACATATATGTGATGAATTATGTGATAAATAGACAATTAGGAAGGAAGGGGGTAAGCTGGTGGCGTTAATTGTGGATCTGAAAGCAGCATTCGATACGGTGGACAGAAGAAAGTTGATAAGGGCGATGAGGGAAAGAGGGGTGAGGAAAGGATTGGTGGAGAGATGTGAGGAGGTGATGGAAGAGACGATAAGCAGGGTAAGGGTGGGAGAGGAGCTAGGGGAGGGGTTCTGGACGGGAAGGGGAGTGAGGCAGGGGTGCCCACTAAGTCCAGGGATGTTTAATTTGTTAATGGCGGATATGGAAGAGGAATTAAAAAAGGGAGGAGGGGAGGAGTAAAGATAGGAGAAGAGAAAATATATTCATTGGCATATGCAGATGACGTGGTGATAATGGCGGAGGAGGAGGAGGGGATGAAGGCAATGATAGCGAGATTGGAAAGATATATGGAAAGGAAAGGGATGGAGGTGAATATAGGGAAAAAGAAAGTGATGAGATTTAGGAAGGGAGGGGGTGGAGAGAGAAAGATGAAATGGAGATGGAAAGGAAAGGAATTGGAAGAAGTGAAGGAATATAAATATTTAGGATACGTGATGCAGAAAGATGGGGGACAGGAGAAGCATATAAAGGAAAGAATAAAGATAGGAATGACGGTGATGGGACAGGTATGGGGAATAGGGAAAAGAAGGTTTGAGAGAGAATGGGGGAAAAGAATATGGTTATATGATAGTTTAGTATGGACGGTGATAGGGTATGGGGTGGAAATATAGGGGTGGGAGGAGAGGGAAGAGATAGAGAGAAGCCAGGAAAGATACATGAGATGGATACTAGGAGTAAAGAGAGAAACGCCAGGATACATGGTAAGGGAGGAATTGAAGAGAGAGAAGTTAAGAGAGAGAGCGGGGTTAAGGGCATGGAAATGGGAGAGAAGGCTGGAGGAGGGAAGGGGGAGCGAAATTGCGAGGAAATGTCTAGAGGAGATAAAGAGGAGAGAGGAGAAGGGGGAGAGATTGACGAGTTGGGAGGTGGGGAGGATAAAATTCTTCAAGGAAAGGGGAGGGGACATGAGGGAGGTAAGAAAAAGGAGAGAAGAGGGAGAGACATTGGTGACAGAAATAAGAGAAAAGGGAGAGGAGCTAGGAAGAAGAGAGAGGGGGGAGAAGATAAGAGAGTCAAGGTACAATAGGTGGTATGAATATGTGAAAGGAGAAGGGATACCGCAGTACTTGAAGAAGGGGTGGGGAGAAAGTAGGTGGAAAAGGATGGCGAGGTTCGGATTGGGAAATGAGATGAGAGGAGGGCAGTATTGGAGGAAGGAGGAGGAAAGGAGGTGTAGGTTGTGTGAGAGGGAAGAGGAAACATGGGAGCATGTATGGGAGGAATGTAGGAGATGGGAAAATGGAAGTGAAAAGAGTTGGAAAGAGGAAGTAAGGAGGATATTGGGAGAGGAGGGAGAGGGAGAGAGGTGGATGAGAGAATTGGAGAGGGAGAGGGGTGGGGATGAGGAGGGTAAGGGCGGAGAGGAGGTAGACGAAGAATTGGAAAAGAATGTTAATTGAAAGGCCAAGGAAACGGAAGTCCAGGAGAGGGGAGAGGTGTGTGTGTGTGTCAAGGGGAGGGGGACGAGCGGCAAGCGAGACGCGAGTTCTCCCCCAGGACCAGAAAAATAAAGAGTAAGGGAAGCGAATAATTGTAAGGAGGAGTTGTAAAGGGTTGGGGAACGCTCCCTGCAAAAGCGCCTTCGAACCCTTAGGGGAGAATAAATACATACATACATACTATTGGCGACGAATGCTCACAGACGCGGGTACCTCCCGCAAAATCCTATACTAGGTAACAAGGAACACAAATATAGACATATAATCGCGCCCCTAGTATCACATGCGTCGAGCGATAAAGTGGCCGGAAAAGGTTTATATGCATCTCAAGCTATGATGACAACAATATCGATTACGTGCATTGGGATGATCCCAACGAGCTGGTGGATCGTCTGCGATTGTTTGACGCTTCGCGCCAAGCCGGCAACAACGCTCATGACAACGAAATTTTATCAATTATCGAAGAACTCCGCGAAGCTGGTCTTTTTATAAATTAAACAGCGCTGCACTGACACGAGTCAGTCAGTCAGTCAATCGTCAGCCAGTCGAGAGCATCGACACAGCTTGCTCCGAAATGTCGACGCATAAGTTTGGAGTATTGCCAGACAGCAATAGTTCTCCGATCGAAGCGCATCAATGGAATGAACATGTTGAAGATTATATACATGAAAATGCTCTTTGTTTAAACGCTGCCAAAGTTTTCGACGCAAAGTCGCGCAAGATACAACATGTAGTGCAACCTGAAGCCGACAGTGACGTTGCAACCAAACAATACGTGGAAGAATGTGTTGCAGATGTCAGATATCATTTAAACAACGTTGCAACCAAACGATATGTACATGAAAATGCCCTTTGTCTAACCGCCAATAGTAAAGGTCGTGATGGCAAATGTTTCGATGCAAAAATGCATGCGATACATAATGTACCGCAGCCGGAAGCCTTCAATGACGCTGCGCACAAATATTATGTGGATGAGAGTATAAAGTCTGTAAAACTTATGTTGCATGAAAGTAACGTTGAGAAGAAACAGTATATCGATGAGAATATAAATGCTGTAAAGCTTCTACTGCATGAGAGTAACGTTGAGATGAAGCAGTATGTAGATGAGAATGTTAAAAAATTGAAGGATTGGCTGGAAGACTCCCGGAAAAAAAATATATAGAGCATAAATAGCATTCATGAGAACATAGACCAAATTTTAGACTGGACACGCTCAGAGATAAAGAAATCAGCGGAAATATAAAAGTAGAATATATTTTTACCTGTGTGTCCCCTTCGCTTTCGAACTCGGAAAGTTAAGTTAAGTTGGGTTTTGTTACAACGAATTGGAGATCGCAGGGAAGAGAAAAGAGGTGGGGAGAAAGGAATATACAACATTTTTATAAAATAAATTCACATTTTATTTTTTAAGTTACATTCGTAGTTTTGCAAACACTCGTAGCATTCTGCGTTTGTTATAATCTCGTGTATAATTTCATTTAAATGAATCGTAATCAATTCACGGAATACAATATTAAAATATGTGTCTAAAAATTGTAAATTTTTCATTTGCCGTCGTACATTTTCCTCGATTTCGCGATATTTATCAACGAGCGTCCGTTTTACGAAATCTTCGTTTACACCTTCCTTCGTGAGATTAAGTTCTATTTCGCCTACTAAAATATATTTGCAATTACTCACAAGAACGGCAACCGCTTGTAAATGTTCGTATCTAGCATCGATACATTTTGTGACAGTTTGCAGACCATCGAAAGATGTCTTCTGCATTATAATATTCTCCGTATACAGCTTATGCTTCTTCAGCGGCGGTTGCTTCAGATGCATAGACTCCTCCGATGTCTTCTTCGCAGGTCCGCTCTCGTCCAGCATTTTCCCTGACTCACCATTACAGCTCGTGCATCGTACGCTGAGGTAAAGTTGATGCTGATATTGTTGATGATGATAGGGGTTGGTGTATTCTTATTTTCCCCACACAAATAAGAATTTGCAGAGGGTATAATATCTTTAAACTTCTCCCACGTATTCAAATCAAGGAGAATTCCTGAAGACGTGTTCCTCATGATCCTGATCGTTGGCTCAAATGGACCCATGTCGTACGTGGTGCGCAATCCAACCTGCATCCTCTTAGTGTCCGAATTGTTGAGCGCGTACGTCGTACATAGAAGCATGTTACGGTCGTTTCCCACTTCTGTAGAGAGACTGCTCGTCTTTTTCGACGTCTTCTTGAGAGCGGTGTCCACGTTAGCGCCGAACATTTTTCTTCCAAGGACTTGTTAATAACTTGTAAAGAACTTGTAATAACGAGAACTAGCTATGCTGCAAGTAGGAGCAACGAAGCTTGAATGCTTCGCCAGTCTCAACACCGTATGTCTTTCCCCGTAGAGAATAGAGAAAGTAGTGGGGATGGTGATGCGCAGACGTAAAAGGTCTACAATTACTTATCTTTTTCAAAATGATAAGATATAGTTTTTATATTTACTTAGAATGGAGAGATAGACTACTGTATCAATACCATAATTTTAGACTGGACACGCTCAGAGATAAAGAAATCAGGGGAAATTTAAAAGTAGAATATTACAGTTAAATTGACATATAGTATCAACATAGCGAGAGACGGATCATCACAAGCTGCAATGGCGAAGCAATCATCAAAATTTAACAAAAAGAAGAAAAGTTCAGAGAAGCAGCTCATCGGTAACGAAAAGCATCGGTTGGTGGAGGAGTTGCACGCTCCAGTGAGAAGATATTTTCTCCGTAGACACGTCATAGTGCGCGGATACGATGATCTTTGGCAAGCTGACTTGGTAGAGATGCGTCCTTACTCGCGATTCAATAGAGGCTACCACTATATACTCACTATTATCGATGTGTTGAGCAAATATGCGTGGGCTGTACCGATGAAGAGCAAGAGCGGTAAAGAAGCAGTGGCAGTGTTCGCCAGGATATTTCAAGAATCTGGAAGATGTCCGAAAAATTTGCAAACGGACCAGGGAAAAGAATTTTATAATGCGGATCTGCAGAAATTCCTTAAAAAACACGGTATCAATCATTATTCTACGTACTCGGTAATGAAGGCATCTGTTGTGGAACGATTCAACCGCACGTTAAAGAACGACATGTGGAAAATGTTTACGTTGAATGGAACATACAAATGGATCGACTCGTTACCACACCTTATCATGGAGTACAACACACGGAAACATCGAACTATCGGCATGCGTCCTATCGATGTGACACCCGAAATCGCTGATAAGCTCCTACACACAGTCTACAACAACGTAAAGATCGCTGCGCCTGCGAGATTCAAAGTGGGTGATCTGGTACGCGTGAGCAAATTCAAAACCATCTTTGAAAAAGGCTATACACCGAATTGGACAACCGAAGTGTTTAAAATCGTCAAAGTGCAGATAACTAATCCAGCGACCTATCTGCTCGAGGATTCTCGCGGAAAGTCTATTGCCGGAGGATTTTACGAATACGAACTGCATCGCGCTGCTAATCCTGACGTTTATCTCGTGGAAAAGGTGTTGCAAAAAAGCGGCGACAAGGTTTTAGTGAAATGGTTGGGGTTTGATAATTCGCACAACTCTTGGATACACAAAGAAAATGTATTGTAACCAATTCTTTGTTATAAACACTTTTATATTACAATATCCTATTATAAACAGCTTGTAATAAACCATCTTTTATTATAGTTAACAATATTTCTTACAAACAAATATATGTACAATGATCGCTTTTCATTTTACAATATACATATATGCACAATGATCGCTTTTTAGTTTACAATTGTATCCTGTAATGTCCCCATGGTAAAGTGTCTGTTGAATTCGGTACGATATACCGTTTGTCATCATACGGACTCAGAGCAGTTTTCAGTTCGGAGACGGTGTAGACTTTGTGCATTTTGGATCGTATGCATGACTGACGACGTTACTTTTTGACCTCATCTCTCAGACACTGCATATAATCATCAAACGTTATAGTTCGCGCTACGACATTGGTCTTCACACCTTTCGCCTTCTTCGTGTCATTTTTGCTGTCTACCTTTAGCGCGTACATCTTTGCTCTGAGCCCGACGAATTCCGTCATAATCGCTCCGTTATTTTCATCTTTCATCAGACCTGGTACCTTTTTGTTGACAAGTGGTATACCGTACGCATTATCAGCGGGATAATCACTCGTATCAAACTTAGAAATATCACGTTTCATGTGCTCGAAAATATCATCGCATTGGATATGGTAGATTAAACTATCAGTATCGGTGTACATTACTTTACATCTGTTCTGATACAGAGGAGACATGTACTCGTGATGAAATTCGTACAAGCAGATCTTGGATATGTCAAGGATACACATACCCACATAGATCGGCTTGTTGAATTTCACCTCAAGTTTACGTAGCTCAACGGCGATTAAATTTTCCGAAAAGACACTTCTGCTATGAAAATTTGGTCTCGCAATCTTTGCTTCAGCACCGTATCGTCCATCCCATTTTGTCAATAGTTTTACGTCTACGTGATTGCGAACGTTTTCCATAGTTTTACCGAACACCGTGTTGTTCATCAATTTGTACAAATTTTTCTCGAAATCGTTTGTCGCGCGTGTTCTAAACTGCGTATTAAGTTCGATATAATCGCGGAGCCATGAAGATTGAGCAAATTTGAGTATATTTGAGTGTATCTTTCCAATACGAAGACCGTGACGCGTGCACTGCTGCAGGTTGCGATAATGAATCACATAACGCTGCTTATCGCATAAGGTTACGAGAAGCTTGTCCTGCTTTTTGTTTGGCGGTTTGCCCCGCGTCGGACAGAACGGTAGGTTAGTGTGTGCGTCGTGCAGATGTTGCGGATACTCTAAGTCAACCTCCAGAATGTAACCTATAGGTGAATCTAGTGCGATTGATGATACGTCGAAATTCGATACATCATCGACCCATCGAAATTCGGCGTATGGCAACTGTTGACACATTGCCCAACCATACAAATTATTTACATCGAAGTACATCGAGTATGATGATGGTTGCAATGGATCGTAAGACTGCATGTACTTGTTATTGGCTTTTGCATATCTACCGGAACATTAACTGAGGCCACCGCGAATATCGCGCTCGATGAACATGACCATATCGATATCAGTGAGCAGTTCGAAATTAACGCCCGTATGCTTCAACATAGCATCCCACGTAAAATCAGGCAAAGTGTAATAATACGCGGGATCTAACTCATAACTTTTGATACAACTATTGCGGAAATTTTCAAAAATATCGGCCAGCAACAAGACATCAATCTTCAGATACAAGTCGCTATATTCACCTAAAGTTTGAATGGCGAACCGTTGCCAGATGTTCGTGGCGTGCGCGTAATCGCTCTCAGATACCGTGTCACCCGTCAACGAATTGTAAAATGACTCGTGCGGCGGTAAACACCGATCCTGCAGCTTGTCCGCGCAATCAAGGTATTCGTACGGAAAGACCCCCTTTCGCGTCAATAAATTAAAATCCTTGTCGGACAAATTTGAAAATTCGGACCGAACAATTTTTAATTTGTCGTTGTCGAGAAAAGACGCCAATTTACCGAGACTACTACTGAGAAATTTGTACGAATCGATGAACCGCAATTGTATACAATTTTTCCATTTATTCTTACTATCCATCATGTTTCCTACAGTCTTTGTAAATGAAATATATTTCTCTTTGGTTATCGGTAGTACAGTGATTGAACCTTCGAACGCGGTTGCTATATCTTTGATGATAAAGTGTGAATCATAACCGGATAAGTTGTGAAAGACCACGGGAATGCAATAACTGTCTTGATAATTTAGATTGCAATTGGAATGCGCGGGACCTCTGTACCGTCCAGTCAGGTGGCAATGATCGGGCACGCGTGTATCATCCTTTGCGAATGATTTCTCGCACACATGGCACAGCATAGCGTTTTGAAATGTCTCCCACTATTCTTTCGACAAAGTTTCCATGAGGACATTTGCGGACAAAATATCCTTTACACGATGTGCCAGTTCTTCAAGTTCTTTGACAAACCATGAGATGCAATCCCGATCGCGACGACATCGATACGCGGATAATGACTCGTCGTAGGAACATCGAACGTAATATGCTATACTAAATACGCTATGATGTTGATACGCATACGAACTCGTTTGTTCTTCCCTCGGTGTCTTCTCCAGGATGCATTCCAAGTCGGCGTAAATTATAAACGGGATCCGCTCCTTCCTGCAGTAGTTGGTGAAGCTGAGCCATTTGTTGTCATCGTTTGGCAAGATGATGGCACAGTTATTCATTTTTTGACAGTCGACGGTATGGTTCTCCAGCTTCTCGCTCGAGCTGAAGTAATGTAGACATCTGGAAAAACATTATTTGTTATTAGTATATGTCACATTATACATTGCGTTCTTTGTGTATACTTACCGGTCGCAAATATGTTTTTTGTGTTCCTTTTTGCTCAGTTGTGAGCTGACGAGTCGGGACAAATTCTTGATCCACGCGAAGTGCCCAGTGTTATCATCATCTCGCGGATCTGGGATATGCAGCAGGTTGACATGCTTCTCCATTTTCTGTTCCGTAAGACGTATAGGTGCGACCACGTTTCCTTCTTTCTTTGTCGCGTTGTCATATCTCTTCTCCACACTATAAATGTTGACCGAGATATCGTTCAACCGTTCAAACTTTTTAATTTGATTTATGCGCATTGGAAATTCAATGTCCTGCATATTCAAAACCGATGTATAGTGTGGGTACGAAGATTGACGATCTGCGTGTTTGTCGGCTGGACATAACGCTGCAACCACTGCCCATGCGAAACATGCATTGTCCATAGATTGCACGTTGATTATAGCCCGCTTCATTTTTATTTCGCGCGGTAACTCGATATGACATCTCGAATGTAATGGATTGTACTTGTTAACATTAACGGTCAGATTGAGTATGCGCGAGAGTGTCCACCCGCTATCTCGTTCCTGAAATTCTTCCATGGACGCTAAGGTGGGTTCGATAACACGCATCGCGAACCAATTGTCTAGATCGGATGTGAAAAAAAGTTCAACGTTCCTCGTATTAATGCTCTTGTTCGCGCGTTTATTACCTGCCACAAATTCACCGTTGAACACAGTATTCACTTTTATGCTACCATGTCTCTTCATAACGCTTCGCACATGCTCGAGCACGATATTCTTCACATCTTGGAGGAATCGAAGAGGGTCGATATAGTCTGTATTTACAATCGCCCCGGTTGATATGCGACTATTGAACGCTGTATCGATTTCTCGCCAAACAAGTGTCGAATGTCCGGCACCTGCGTATACAAAACGTCTGCGCAAAGTATTTTTTAAACCCTCGAGTTGCGCTATACGAGCAACCATCGAGTGCGCTGAACCAACCGATAGTCGTGGTTGTTTGGCTCGGCTATGCTGTTCCAACGACTCGAGACACTCGTCGCACTTTTGTTCCCATGCGAGGTATTCGTCTAGCGAGCCTAATTGAGCGGCCTGGTTCTGCAGTTCACGTTCTACGGTTGATAATGATGATAATGATGATTCTGCCATTTTTCTAGCAAAACGTTGTAAACACACTGTAACTGCGCGCTTTGCTCGTCTTCGACTAAATTATAGAATATTCTGCTTTGAACATTTTATAGCCCTTAACTCTTTCATAAATACATGCCATTATCAAAATTCGGGAAACTTCCTCGACGAACTATTAAACACATTCCTGAGTCTTAAACTCATATCAACTCGTTGTGGACTTTGCCTAAGTGTATGCCTTTCTTTATCTGATACAATAATAGACTTATAGACCTATGATTGGTATCAGCAGTCTGGCGTCCACTCTGTTTGTCTTCGACTAAATTATAGAATGTTCTGATTTGAACTTTTTTATAGCTCTTCTGTCTTCCACATGCGCACACACACGCACACACACATATCGTTATTACATTCTTCCTGCTTCTTTTTATCTTGTATAGTGTATTGGATGAAGTTTTTGTACCGTATATAAGAATTCTGTTTTAAATATGTCATATTAGTGCATACATATTGGACACAGATTACATGGTGTTATTTGGTAGACGGGGTTTCTACAGTTTGAACAAAATACACCATCAATCACATCGTGTCTTTCGGTGATGTGTTTGCGCACTGCAAATATTTCTGTAACTGTATCGCGAACGCCATCAACAAAACATGATGTGCAGAACCGTAAATTGTCTCCAGAATTATATGAAAAATAAATGCAACACACTTTTGTTTGGCCACTCAAAGTATTAATTTCTGAAACTTCCAATTTCTTCACTTTTTCATTCACTAATTGATTACTATTGTCACTATCATAATTACTATCATCCGTGAGTATATGATTTATATCTTCTTCGTCTTCTATTTCTTCGTTTTCTATTTCTTCGTCTTCTACTTTTTTGTCTTCCATTTCTTCGTTTTCTATTTCTTCGTCTTCTACTTCTTCATGCTCTATGTTTTCACGATCCATACTGAAAGAGCTCTGACTGGTAAATACACACAAAATTAAATCTATATGCTTCACTTTTGCCACTCTTCTCGTTATTATAACTCCCGGAAAAACCTAGCCAAAATAGTCATATCTTTACATGATGCAGCACTAAATGCTTCACAGGCATCCTATGATAAGATATGCATACCTTTCTTTATCTGATACCACAATAGTACTTGTAGACCTACGATTTGGTATCAGCAGTCTGGGAGGTCGACGGCTGACAAAAATATTTTGGTCAAAATGTGATATTGTAATACACAGCACCATTATATTGCAGCGTTTACAAATTGTAATAAAAGTATAAATAAATTACTTTGTTATATATTATGATACATCTTTTTTACTTTAGACCAGATCTTTCTTCCAACTTCCCCTTATCCCTTTCTTAGGATTTTTTATGTTAATTATGTTAATTATATTGATAAAAATACCTATAGATGTTTGATAGACGTTCGATAGACGTTCGTGAGACGTTCGTGAGACGTTCAATAGACATTCGAGAGACGTTGGAGAGATGTTCGATATGTAACTATTTCGGTCAAAACATACTAGTTATTTTATATAAACACTGTATATAATTTCAGTTCGCTGTATATTATTTCAGTTTGATAATTACGAGGGGACATTTAAAACACATTATATGACATTTTTTCTCGTGACGTATGCATGACATCACGGTCACCATCTTGCGTGACGTCCCACCACATTTTTTTTCTCGTGACGTATGCGTGACGTCCCACCATGAGTTTCCCTTCCCCGCGCGACGTCATACCCGCGCCCTGAGTTCCCCGCTTCCCCCGCCCCCCCTCAGCACTCCTGGGTTAGAACCGGCCTAGCTATTCTACTTTGGATATTATACGCGTCGCGTGTTGCATCGCACATCGCGCTGACTACGAGAGCCATTGGTTGCGTTCCGATCATATTCACTACGCAATGAATATCGGAACTCAGGCTACTATAGCGTAGCTGCGTGCGTTATTGCACCTGCGCTCTTTAATCTGACGTGGGCGTGGACAACCAGGATTCAGGATTGGCCGCTTGACAGCTAAGCGCGTGCAAGAGCGGAGAGATTTGTTCATTTACAACCGTCGCAAAAGATAGACGTCTTGCAAGTTTCCTTCGCGTTAACTGTGATTTGCCTAGTCAGCCTACTATACATATAGTTAAATAAGTATTTATCTAATAATAGGAGTTTACTGTGTGATCTCCGGACATGAAGATTATCCCGACAACCAAACTGTTTCCAATAATTAATCTCCTCCCTTATGAAAAAAAATCCTCAATTTTGGGTATTAACACTCAAAAAACGCTTTGGGTATTAAATACCGATAAAAAAAGCTCAACTTTGAGTGTTATATACCGAATAAACGCTCAATTTGTGTTATTCCGGGTGTTTCAAATAACTGGAGTCACCCGATTTTTTCGTAAACACGACATTTTAAAGGAAAATGTTTCAAACAAAGTTGTAGGCTTCAAAATGTCTATTTATTGATGCTATAAATTTAACTTTGGGATGATGATCTTGAAAACCCTAGTCAAGATCAACATAAAAATCGTAAACGGAAACTCCAATTTTTTATTACACCCGTCTTTTTCTACCAATTAATTTGAACAACTTTTGTCTGAAACATTTTCTTATTTGCCTAATATTTTTGACATATTTAAGGATAACTAGGTAACTTTTTCAACATTTAACTTACGATATCTCGTTAACTATTCGTCGAAAGAAAAAATAGTATTAGACTTTCTTACTTTATTTACTATCAGGAATATATTACTATAATAGTGCCCTAACTTTTGTTAACTTATCGACCATTGGAAATTTCAAAATTAATAAAAATTATAATAAATAAAAGTATAAGTTAAAAAAAGGGTACTATTATAGTAATATATTCTCGATAGTAAATAAAGTAAAAAGTCTAATACTATTTTTTCTTTCGACGAATAGTTAGCAAGATATCGTAAGTAAAATGTTGAAAAAGTTACCTAGTTATCCTTAAATATGTCAAAAATATTAGGCAAATAAGAAAATATTTCAGACAAAAGTTGTTCACAACTTATTGGTGAAAAAGAAGGTGTAATAAAAAAATTGGAGTCTTCCGTCTTACGTTTTTATGTCTGAAAACCTACTTGAATGGGATTATATCAGATCACTAACAACGTTAAATTTAATAAGCAACAACTCCAAAATCAAGAACTATATCTCGAAGCCTACAAAAAAAAATATATTCTAGTTTAGAAACAAATCATTATACATAACATTTAAACAATGCCTAAGATAGTTTACGAAAAAATCGGGTGACCTCAAACAGACTACATATATAATAGAAAAACACAAGGAATCACCACACAAATCATCGACGAGAAAGAATATAATATATAAAAAGAGAATAATATATACCCAAGTTGAGCCTTTTTTTATCGGTATTATAACCCACAAAGCCGTTTTTTGAGTGTTAATACCAAATTGAGAGATAAATATATTTTCATAAGGGAGGAGTTAATTTATTGAAAAGTTTGGTTGTCGGGATAATTTCATGTCCGGAGATCACACAGTAACTCTATTATTAGATAAGTATTTATTTAAACTATATGTATAGTAGGCTGAGTCAGGCAAATACAGTTAAGCGAAGGAACTTGCAAGAACGTCTATCTTTTGCGACGGTTGTAAATGCAACTAAATTCACACTAAAGCATAAATAGCAGCGCTTAGCTGTCAAGCGGCATCCTGAATCCTTGGATATATAAGAAAGTAAGATATAAAGAAGAGACAGAAGAATAGCACAATAAACGCACCAGCAGAATACGCTAATAAGTAAAGAAAATGAAAAGAATAATAACGATATTCATTGCGTAGTGAATTGACGGACGTACGCAACAATGGTCTTCTAGTAGCCGCGAGGTGCGATGCAACACGCCGACGCGTTATAATATCCAAGTAGAATAGTAGGCGCGGTTCTAACAGGAGTGCTGAGGGGGGTGGGGGGAAGCGGGGAATCAGGGCGGGGTGGTATGAGTCGCGCGGGAAGGACACCATAATCGTGCGAGACGAATAAAGCATAAAACGATCAAAGAAAGAAACATGTGGTGGGAGTACGCAGATGGTGAGTGATGTCATGCATAGTAACGAAAAAATGTCATATATGTGTTTTAAATGTCCAAATAGATAGATCATACACTGAATAATTAACAGAACTGAAATTAATATAACAGTGGTTTTATATAAAATAACTAGTATGTTTTGACCGAAATAGTTTTACATTGAACATTCTTTCCAAGTTCTCGAATGTTATTGAACGTTCACGACGTCTCAGAAGTCCTATGAACGTTATCAAACCAATTATAGGTAATTTTTATCAATATATTAATAATTAACATAAAACATCCTAAGAAGGGGATAACGGGGAAG
>NW_020230727.1:0-36198 GCF_003227715.2 Harpegnathos saltator
GTAATTATCGGTTTAGGTGAGATGCCTGTAGAGTCAATTGTACGTCATTATTTACGTGCACGCCAGAGTCTAAAAGATCGCGTCGAATTAAGTTCACGGCGGATCCTGAGTCGATCATAAAAAGAGCAGTTTTGTTAAGATTCGGCGACGAAAGCATGACGTTCGGGACGTCTCCTGAGATTGTATTTAAATTTATGCGTTGGAGGTTCCGGGTTCCTCCTGAAATTTTGAACCAACTTTTGTCCGGTGCGCCGGGGCATCGGGATCTGCGGCCGGGACACGGGTCGCGTTTTCCGGAGCGGCGGCTTGCGCGGGCGTGCTTGTATTTTCTAGTGACCGCCTATAAGCTAATTTACGGCACTCGGACATTATGTGTCCGGGGGCTTTGCAATAGCGACATAGAATAAGTGAAGGGGCATTGGGACCTGGTTGCCCTGGAATCAGAGGTTTCACGAAGGGGATTGGCGATCGCTGCAGTATTTGGCGAGGTTGATTGTTTTGATAGGAGGGGTTAAATTGAGGGCTCGAATTGAAGGGTTTGTGTCCTGTCGCGCTAAAGGGAGTGGTCGATTTGGAAAAGAAGATTTGCGCCTACTTGTCTCAGTCTCTAGTGTTTTAGATAATTGTATGGCTTTAGTAAAGGCCTCCTCTAAGTCTTCGTATCCCTCGAGTTTAACCCGAATTAGTAAATCAGACGGTAGGCCATTGACAAAACTCTCTAATGTGTCCCTGTCTACAGTGTCGATTATCCATCTGTCTAAGTGTCGGTTTTGTACTAATTCACAGTCTAAAATGGCTGTGCGTAATTCTTTTATCCGCGCGATATAATCAAAAATTGATTCTTGAGGCTTCATATACGCATTGCCTAATTCGCCTCTATATTGATTGAGAGATTTATTTGGCCCGAATATTAATTTTAATTTTCGCAATAATTCCGCGACGCTATCATAACGTGAGCCTCTACAGCAGTGTATGCGTGTCCTTGCAGTTTACTTAAAATTAGTTGACATAGGTAAGGTTCGTGTGACGTGGGTATTAAATCGAGTGCTCTCTCGCATGTTTTACAAAATTGGAATACGGACATCCGTTGTCCATCGTACTTAGGAATTGAATCAGCTATATCTTTCAAACGAATAAATGGGGCATCGACAGGTGAATTTGGAGGAGGAGGGCACGTGGTTGGTTCGTGATGACGCGGAGATGCCTGTCGAGGACTTACTTGTGGAGTGCGTGCGTTAATGTGTTCGCGTTGGCTTTGCAAGGAAGCTACTTGCCTATCTAAATGCTGTATGTGTGAGGGTATTTCTCTGAGACTCGCTAAATCCCGTTGCATGATTTCTATTAGTTTGACTAAATTTAATATGTCGGTAGGAGAGCTTAGATGTGTCGATTCCCGTGCTTCAATTTCTGCTTGTCGTCTTTCTAAATCTAGCTGTTGCGCCTGAAGGGCTTCGCTTTGTTCACGTATAATTTTCTCCTTTTCGCCCATGCGTTTGGTAAGAATGTCTACCTCGATCGCTGTCAGGGCCTGTCCCTGTTCTTCTGATTCTGATTGCGACTTGTCCGTCCCGGACAAAGATTTATTTGAACGCGTATGATATGCCATTGCGAAATGAAACTACGAACTTTATGCAATTATGCAAAAGAAATGCTCCTAAGAGTTCGAGAAACCCCACGAGTTTCACCTAAATGTACGAGGGTTGTAAGAAAATTCTAACTTCTAAAAGAAGAATGTTCTAAGTATATACAAAAAGTTATCAACCTATTCTAGGGATAAGGCTAGAAACAACGGTAAACAAGAGGATGCTCCTAAGAGGTTGTGTAAGAAACGTAAAATGTTCCCCCTATTCCGAAATTTTGGCCTATCCCACCGCTGCCACCAAAAGTTGTTGTTGTGTAACGTCTCGCGTCTCCCTAGGGATCGTGATCCGCCTGCTCTCTATTTATTTAGGCCTACCTGCTTACACCGGCACTGCCTGGGATGCCGAGAGCTTTTCCGGACAGATGGTGAAAGGGGGAAATATGGTGATTGTAGGTGATATAAAGATTATGGCTATTGATAGGAATAGAGACTAAACAATTGTTTATTTAACAATGAGACAATATGATAGTTAAAAGTGTAATATAAATGAGTGATAATACTTATAGTTAATGAATATAAATGTGGTTTACATTATATAGCTGCTAGTAATGAGTTACAGTGAAGTGTTGAGAAAATGTACAGTTATCCTGCCCGGTGGAAGTAATGAAGGTGGTACGGTAATTTGCGAGGAGTTCCAGTGAGAGAATAGGACTCCAGTTGGTAAATGTAGGTGGCTGTCTTGTTGTTGAAAGTGTCGTCCTGTGTTAAATCTATCAATTCTATGTCTAGAGTTTCTGTCGTCGAACGCTGTTTAACCAGCCGAGGGTTGCGCGTGTGAGCCCTGTAAGAGCTTGGTAAAGAATGCGAATCCGGAATGAAGTGTCTTTGTGCGGAATGTAATGGACGTGGAGCGTATTTAAATGTGCTTATGAGTCTGTTTTGTAATAAAAACTTGATGTACAATGGAGGAACTAGATCGTGCCCCGTGATATCTTGTATTATACGGGGTTTGGTGGGGTCCATGTGTTGAGACAACAGGGCCGCTCGTCGGCAAGCTTCCTTACGTAGCTGCCTTGCCTTCTGTTTAACGCCCCCGCGATGTTTATTTGGCATCTAACGGATTGAGTTTAAGAATAACATTTTTGGTCGGACAAGTTAAAATAGCAATTGATAAAATTAATTATTGAGTGAAAAGGACTCTTGTGACTTTAGTTATCCGTTGCCAGAGTACTGTAAAAGTACTAATAATTAATGCTTACTACCATGCTTTGGCAGGGTTAGGTTATGCGGATTGTAGGAGAAGGATAATTGAGGCGGGTGGCGGCTGTCAGCTGCGCCCCTGAGATTGAAGGATGCTAAGCACTGTACAGGTTATTAATTCACAAGTTAAATTTCCTGATCTTGATGGAAAAGGGGTGGTCTTATGAGTTGGACGGGATGGATAGGATGCTTGAGCCGAGAGGCACCCGTAACGCGCTCCTCAGTCTGGACAAGGATAGAGGCGGGTAGCTCCAGTAAGGCGCTTCCCTAAAAGTGAGCAAGATCTATGCTTAATAATGTAAGATTCAGATTTAATGGTTAATGAACTATAAATTCCTCTGGCAAGAGATGTTATGGCACCAATTGATTTAAGTAACTGAATAAAAAGGACAAAGATTTATGAATGCTTAATATCTTCCTTTCAAGAAAATGCTCGAATAAGAGGAAAAAGGCTGCCGATAAAACAAGGATGCTGCATAAAATTAAAATGCTTAGTAGAAAATATTGAAGGATTGTATGCCGATGCAATGGCATATGTTCGTTGTACAAGAGAATCGGTGATTTTAATGGAATTGTACAATAGCAAGTAACACAGTGAGGTAATTAAGGCGTATGCCGATGCAATGGCACACGTCTACACATACACAATAAAATCAGTTACAATTCAATAAATGCATATACATATATATATGTGGGTGGGGAAGGATGCACTTCATGAAATGATTTATATTATTCCAGCTTTTATAATGGATAATGTCAAGATCTTGTCGTTATTAAGAATATACTTTCGTCTAAATAAACAATGAGATTGTAAAAATATTATTAATCTGAAACCTTAGTAACTTGATTGTTTAATATAGAATAGTCTTTACGGGTAATGGTAATAGCAGAACGCAGTATATTTTATATGTGCAAGTGCAGGTTACAGTGGAAACAGTGGGAATATTATATCAAGTACATAATTATACATGAAATTATAAAGGCATATAAATGTCTTATAACTAAAATAGCTAATGAGAGAGATAGATAGAAGGCTAACATGAAGGAACGTCTCTGTGAGTCCTTGTTACGAGATAATTGTAATTTTTATTTTTATTCAATGTCTATTAACGAGGTGAAGGCCTAGGAGGTTGGAGTAAGCAGATTTTCAAAGCAGAGTCTCCGGCGTAAGGAATCCGCCTGGAGACGATGTCAGAGTGGTGGGATGCCACTGCTGATAAGGATTCTGACTATACCAATACGGCTCTGTGCTTGGCACCGATGCCGTGCGCGCGTAACCCTGTGCTTGGCACCGTTGTCATGCGCCCGCAAGAAGGAATGGAAAGGGAATAATAAATAATGTGTGAGCGTAGTTCACTGCGTTGACAGACACTGGGGTTTCGTAATCACGATTTAGAAAAAGAAGAATCTGAAGATTGTCTCTCTCTCTCTCTCTTTATATATATACTAGCTTGTATAGCGTATCCTAAGGAAATCGGAACGAAATTCTAAGAGCGGTTTGACAAACTAAACGTAGATAATACACTATTCGGATTATAATGAATGGTCCTTATGTAAGGCAGTTACGAACCGACATGAACGAAAATTTCAGCGTGACGCTATGGTATCTGTTAAATAATTCGACTTGGCGTATGGTGAAACGTCACTGGTTCACTCGCGTAACAATGTTCCTAAGGCTTAGATCGCGATTGTATTTCACTTGCGCGAGACGCGGTGTATGTGAGTGTTGTGCATTAAAATATTATATACTTACTATTTATTTCAATAGCTCAGACTTTTGCAGAGAAATCTCAAAGAACAGGCTTTTTTATTCCAGAATACTCTCAGTACTGTTGGGACCACTCTAGCCACGGCACAACTCGAGCGGGGAGTCGACTTATCCGCACACTTTGAGTATTATAAAACACCGTGGATGTTCTGGCAAGTTTCCTAAGAAATCTTCCAGATTTTGAATAGCACAAGGCAAAGGCTCTGAAGGAGCGTAGGAAGAGGCTCTTATGCGAGACGACCGTTGTCCGTGGTGGCACGGTCGCTCAGAGACACTTTTCCTCTTTGCGTCAAATTAACAAAGATGTCTTGGAGGCTCTCCTAAGAGGCACGTCTGTACTGTATGAACTTCCGATGTCGACTCTACGGTGAGAGCTGCTCCCGGGGCCTCGTTCGGTCCGGACAATGGAACTCAAGAGTGGGGTAGGCTATATGGTAGGAGTAATGGGATTATACGAGAGGGATCCAGAGTAGGAGCGTTCAAGGTTTTTCAGAGTGGGACTGAGTGGCGTGATGCTGACGGGGCATCGAGACATCTCGGCGCGCCGCCGGATGTGATAAGGAGCGTGGTCAACAGGATGCCCTATGTTACCTGATATGGGCTCGGGTTACTCGGGGATTCCAGAGCACCTTCGGTGGCCCGGCTGCGTGCGTGCCTTATCTTTGAGACTTCCTGTCGCCAGTCTGACTTATTAATTTATATGTGCGCGTAATTATTTATGCCTTATAATATTATAATTTAATAAAAAGAAATGGTTAATATTATATATGTGTGGTTCTTAAGGTTATAATATACGCCTAATTTAGTATTATGTGAATAGTATATAGAATAATAGAATAATAGAAAGTTATAATGTTAATTAGTTATGATTTTTATAAAGACAATATGCATGTGTTATAATAAAAGAGATATTTGTTATTAATGTTTAAATGTGGTTATTAAGAATTATTATAAGAAATGCATATTGTTAACAGTGGGTTTTAGAGTGTAGAGATTTATAATATTGTTAACTGGAAAATTAGGATTTCTTATTACAGGGATCCTTATTATTACTGTTGTTAAATTAATGTTTCTCGGCAAGGCTGAGTTCTACCATAGGGCTCTCTACTTACGTATGTCGGTAAGATAGATCCCTTGGGTAGGTTTCGTTATTATTGGCGTCGGTAATTAATTAACAATTGTTATAAACGGTTCTTATGTATAAATTACCGACTTTTAGACCTTATAGAAGCTTATGGTAATAGAAGATTCGATGAACAATTAATTTTTATTATTAGTGATGAGTTCAAGCCGTTGTACTGTACGAACGAATTTAAAAGAGTGCAATATTTAAGAGGAGCTTGAACGTGGACAGAAGGCTTAAATTAAATTAAATAAAGTATTTAAACGTGACCAAGGCAAAAATGGTGGATTTCCAAGCTAAATAGAGTATTTAAACGACCCCTGAACTTAAATAAATGAGGTTTATTAAATATTAAGTAAGAATTACCAAATTTTGAGAATGTACTGTCAGAAGGATTCTCTGTTTGTGGGCAAGAATTAATTGTTTTCGTTTGGCATTATTTCCTTTTGTAATTAATATTCTGAGGTTTTGACATTTGCTTATGTTTCACTAAAATGTTCTCTATGTACGTAGGTGTTAAAAATATTTTAAATTGACTTTTCTTAATTTTCACGGAAGGTACGCATTACTGGCGTCCCAATAGTCCCTGCGTATGAATTTTAGAATTTTCTGAAGTCTACTGGTAAGTAACATTGTTGGTTTCTTATTAATTGTTAATGTTTTTCAAAATGTTAATATGGTCGTTAAATAGAGGTCTTTTAATGCTATTGTTAGTAATTAAGATTTTTCTTTTAGGCCTTATAGTTACTGAGAAAAACATGCCTTTTCCTGATTGGTCGAGACATTCAAATAGCCATAACTTCTAAACTATCGATTTTACAGAAATTTTATTAGGACATAATTTGTAATACTTTGAAGGAGCCTTAAATCGCACCGCGCGATTTTCTAAAATTATTATTATTTTAAAAGATATGAACTTTTATCGATAAATTTTAATAGTAACAATTACTTTTTATGGTTGAATCTACCTATATGTCTCGCTGGCCTTTTAATGTAGAGGCGAAAAAATGATATGGTGGAGAGAACGTCGCAGGACGTTACAGCCGGTGCTATGTCGCGTGCTTGGACGTGACTCCCATGGTGGTATACGTAATTCGCAACAGCGCCAAAGAGCGCGAATTCGTCGATTTGTTCCGTCGTCGCATGGAATCGAGCAAGGAGGTGCGCTTTCTGCGCGAAAATCCACCGTACGCTCTGCGGTACACTCTTGACAATCGGGCATCTCGGGCCAAGCGACAGACGCAACTGCAGCGACTGTTGGACGCCAGACCAGTGACCGCGCGAATCACTCAGGTAGCGTACGTCTTGAGCGATAACGCGAACGCGTCGGCGTATCGCGCTCCGATTCGCATAAAGGACATAGTACAGCGAATCCGGGAGATTTTGCTGCGCGACTTCGTGCTGACCGCGCGGCGTCCGTTGCCGTCCCAGACGCTCGTTTCCTCCCATCGCTCCTCCCATCGAATGACGGAGAGTGGGAGCAGCGGCGCGACAACTGTCGCGAATGCGATCGTCGCCGACGTCGAAGTGAAGAAACGCGGGACGGACGGAGTCGCGCGAATCGTTGCGGGAGGAGACACTCGCGCCGTCGATCGGATCTGCGATTCGGCGACAACGTTCGCTCGGGCGAATCGTCACGAGTTCGATTATGACGAGGGTGAGGGAGAGGTGAAGGCAATAAACTGGTTGGCTGCGCACAGTGGCGGTCGTCCGCGTTTGATAATGGCGCGGGACAACGATGTTTTCGTGTACATTCTGTCGAAACTGACTCACGACGCGAACTCATCGTCGCGCGAACTCGACGACGAACCGTCTTCGGTTCGTCCAGCGCCGTCTTCGGTTCGTCCGAGGCGCGACGACGATCGCGCCGACGAAATCGTCAACGACGAGTGGGACGACGCGAGGCCGAGGTCATGGCGAAAGCAACGAGCGACGGTGACGAACAACGACGCGGCAATGACCATGGTCGACGAGTATCTGATGTATCACGAGGGCACCAACAACGTGTTGCTCCGCTGGAAACATCTGAATCTGCACTATGGCACGTGTTGGATACTGTTGCTCTGGTTCGGTGTGTGCTTCGGTAACGACTTCACCTTTGGCGTGCTCGACAAATCAATCGCCACTATGACGCACTACTATCCTCTGCTCGAGCGTCACTTCGTCTCAGTGAGCGCGTCGCTGCTCCGAGGCAACGACAACGGGACGAGCGCGGTGTTCGTCTCTTCGCGCCAGCTTCGCGATACGACGCGATCGGCGCGGAAGCAACGACGGACGATGAATCAGACGCTCTCGATCGATTTCGCTCGATAGCGGACGCGCGGGCGCTGACCTTGGCGTTCGGTGAGCTACAAGAGGTTCTGCGTCACGGCGGAAGTCGCTCTCGTTCGCATCGATCGATGGAGAGCGCATACGCATCGACCGATGCGGCGACCGTCGAAATGGCGCGATTGCTGCCGCGTGCGAAACGATCGATGCGACAACGGTGGCTTTCGTCTACGATCGTTCGATGATCGAGTCGTATACTTTTGGCTGGCTCGGCAACTCTGGAGCCTCTTCTACGTACTGGAGCTGCCGAGTGAATTCACTGGGAATCAGCGATTTCGACTGTCCGCGATTGCGCATAAACGCGACTTTCGACAAGCCCTTCGAGTCGAACGAAATGTTTCTGTGACTGCGACCGAGCAATCTTTACCGACACATCGACTCGATAATGCAGTGTCTAGCGACGCTGCACCTAAGACGCCCCGTTTTCACGTCTGCGAAGTCGGCGTCATCGGTGGTGATGACACTGTCGATGCTGTGTCTCGCTATAGTCGCGATTACGACAATGCTCGTCTACGCGATGACTCGACTCACGCATCTGGTGTTGTACGCGCAAGCGTGCGCTCTCGTCGATGAAGCAACAGCGGTCGCGTGATACGGAGAGCGAGTGCCTCTTCGCGTCTCTCTCTGGCAGACCGAATCGAGTGGCGACAACAGTGCCGCGCGTTATAGCGCGGCGGTCGGTCGACTAGTGTTCGACGAGAAAACGATGTGGACGTCCGCGCCGTCGGTCGCGTCCGCGCGTTACTCCGACAGCGGTGCCGAATTGACGAATTCGTTGGCGCGAGTTCGAGCTCGGGAATCGTCGAAGCAACGGGATTTCGCGGCGAATCTGACGCGACTGTGGAACCATCTTCGACGCGCGTAGTGACGTTATCGATGATGTTCGCGCGAACAATCGCGATCGGCGGGACGTCGAGTGACGATTCCGACGAGTACGCGATGTATCGCAGTCGCGCCCATTACGACGACCTGCTGGACATGTTGAATTCGTCGTCGCTCGCGCGGTCGCCGTCCGTTCGTCGCGATACTAAGCGACGCCGCTCGCCGCTTTGTCGCGACGCAGTGAGACGCGCGCGAACGAGGCTTATGGCGCGTGACGAGAGTCACAACGCGGTCACTTGTTTTTTCGCCAGCGATCTGATCGACCGAGTTCGAAGTCTGTCCGACGAAGATTTGGACGCCGTGTACGAGATGCTATTGACCAGTCACTAACTCGCGCTGTTTCGCTTCGATAACGTCATGAACCACGGCATCTCCGCGCGAAAATGAGCGACGTCGAACCGAGGACAGCTCCCGTGGGCACGAGACCGCTTCGTCGTCGCGACGACAATGACGAGGAGGAGGAGGCCGGCGACTCGACCGCTTCGTCGTAGCGATGACATCGGTCCGAGCGTTCGGAGTACGCCGCTGTATTGGAGAGACGCGCGCATTAGAACGCGATAACGAGCGGCGCGCGATATCTGAGCGATCATCTCGATTGAAGCGGCGCGACGACGCTGCGCGGCGACGATAGCTTCGTGTCAGAGGCGTTCGCGGTCGCGCGCGAGCAGCATTCGATCGAACTCGCTGCCGGCACGAACTACGAGAAGGTTCGATCGTTTCTGAGAGAACGCGCTCTCGATCCGATATTTTCTTCGTCGTCGCGGTCGTCGTCGCGAGTGTTGACGCTTGGCCGATTGATCGCTTCCGTGGCGCTGGACGCGCCCAAGTTTTCCGCGCGCGAATGCGATCTGTTGCGCTCGTTGTGTCTGTCGGAGGTCGGTGATTTCGTGCACGATTATGCGACGGAACTGGCGAAGATCGTTAACGTCGACGCGACGGCGGGTGACGCTGCCGAGGACGTCACGCGTGCGCTTTCGGACGTATGTGCCTTGCTCAAGAGTCTCGTCGTCGCAGAGAGCGGAGACGGTAGCGCTGCGACGACGAACGGCACCTCGACGCGACGCGATTCATTGCCATTGAATCCGCGAGTGGTGTAACGTCCTGCGACGTTCTCTCCACCATATCATTTTTTCGCCTCTACATTAAAAGGCCAGCGAGACGTATAGGTAGATTCAACCATCAAAAGTAATTGTTACTATTAAAATTTATCGATAAAAGTTCATATCTTTTAAAATAATAATAATTTTAGAAAATCGCGCGGTGTGATTTAAGGCTCCTTCAAAGTATTACAAATTATGTCCTAATAAAATTTCTGTAAAATCGATAGTTTAGAAGTTATGGCTATTTGAATGTCTCGACCAATCAGGAAAAGGCATGTTTTTCTCAGTAACTATAAGGCCTAGAAGAAAAATCTTAATTGCTAACAATAGCATTAAAAGACCTCTATTTAACGACCATATTAACATTTTGAAAAACATTAACAATTAATAAGAAACCAACAATGTTACTTACAAATAGACTTCAGAAAATTCTAAAATTCATACGCAGGGACTATTGGGACATCAGTAATGCGTACCTTCCGTGAAAATTAAGAAAAGTCAATTTAAAATATTTTTAACACCTACGTACATAGAGAACATTTTAGTGAAACATAAGCAAATGTCAAAACCTCAGAATATTAATTACAAAAGGAAATAATGCCAAACGAAAACAATTAATTCTTGCCCACAAACAGAGAATCCTTCTGACAGTACAAAGTCTGACACTCAAAATTTGGTAATTCTTACTTAAAATTTAATAAACCTCCTTTATTTAAGTTCAGGGGTCGCTTAAATACTCTATTTAGCTTGGAAATCCACCATTTTTGCCTTGGTCACGTTTAAATACTTTATTTAATTTAATTTAAGCCTGCTGTCCACGTTCAAGCTCCTCTTTAATACTGCACTCTTTTAAATTCGTCCGTACAGTACAACGGCTTGAACTCATCACTAATAATAAAAATTAATTGTTCATCGAATCTTCTATTACCATAAGCTTCTATAAGGTCTAAAAGTCGGTAATTTATACATAAGAACCGTTTATAACAATTGTTAATTAATTACCGACGCCAATAATAACGAAACCTACCCAAGGGGTCTACCTTACCGACATACGTAAGTAGGGAGCCCTATGATAGAACTCAGCCTTGCCGAGAAACATTAATTTAACAACAGTAATAATAAGGATCCCTGTAATAAGAAATCCTATTTTTCCAGTTAACAATATTATAAATCTCTACACTCTAAAACCCACTGTTAACAATATGCATTTCTTATAATAATTCTTAATAACCACATTTAAACATTAATAACAAGTATCTCTTTTATTATAACACATGCATATTGTATTTATAAAAATCATAACTAATTAACATTATAACTTTCTATTACACTATTCATATAATGTTACGTCCCGGTCGGCCGCGGCTGCGATGCTAGGCTGCAGGTGCTCGGGCCTGGACGCGGGGCTAGATCGCAATTTTTGGGTCAAACGAATCGCGTGATTCTCCCCAGGGATACGCGCGATCTGTCGGGCTCGACACGATGTTCCGCGGAGTATAGAGCAAATGGCACTCACCAGTTCCTTTAATCCAATGTAATAATCTGGCACACCTGTGTCATGGAGTTGCGCACGTGCCCACGAAGCTGTTCGAGGGTCGGAGTTTTCTCGTTACAGGTGCGGAGGGTGTGAGGCGGGGTAGATGCTCCGTAGTAGTAGTGCAGGATCTCTGCACGCAGTTGACGGTAGAAAGCAGGCCTCGGGTCTCGTGGCGAGAATCCGCGTCGAATGATCGGTAGTCGCGGATGGGTGTCACAATCGATCTTGCTAACACTGTATGATTTGCGGGCGGTAGCTTTCGGGCGCTCTGGCACGGGCGACTGAGGAGATTCTGGAGAGCGAGGGGGTTCAGTGGAACGAGGATGCCCCTTGTCGGGAGCGGAGTTGGTGGGTTCGACACCTAGGTAAGGGTGGTACGCTTGTCCGTGCTTTAGTTGGTATTCTAATTTTTTGATGAATTTCTTACGACCACCCCTGCGTACAGGGCGCATTTGGAATCACTCCCGTGACTCCGGCCAGCTGTATTCGTGTGGTTAATTCGGGGTTCCCTATTCTGTCAGGCGGTGCGATCGGGTCGCAACCTATGCGCCTTCGAGTAACTAGTAGACGGTGCGATCGAGCCGCAACCTGTGCGTCTACGGATGGGCGGTGCGATCGAGCCGCAGCCTATACGCCCCTATTCTAGTGATGCGAATACCTTGAAGAATCGGCGGCCAGTTATCAGCTAGGCGATTCCAATCGCGTTAGCGGTCGGGGATGGGAGGAGATGGGAGAGTGAATCTAACCTTGAATCGGCTAACAAGAGTATATTTTAACTAAATGAATACACGAAAATATTCTGAGTTAGATTTAGTAAAAATATTCTAAGTTCACATTCATAAAAATATTCTAAGTTAAAACTCACGAGAATATTCTAAGTTAGATTTAGTGAAAATATTCTAAGTTCGTATTTACGAAAATATTCTAAGTTAAAACTCACGAAAATATTCTAAGTTAAAACTCACGAAAATATTCTAAGTTAGATTTAGTGAAAATATTCTAAGTTCGTATTCACGAAAATATTCTAAGTTAAAACTCACGAAAATATTCTAAGTTAAAACTCACGAAAATATTCTAAGTTAGATTTAGTGAAAATATTCTAAGTTCGTATTCACGAAAATATTCTAACTCACGAAAATATTCTAAGTTAAAACTCACGAAAATATTCTAAGTTAGATTTAGTGAAAATATTCTAAGTTCGTATTCACGAAAATATTCTAAGTTAAAACTCACGAAAATATTCTAAGTAAAAACTCACGAAAATATTCTAAGTTAGATTTAGTGAAAATATTCTAAGTTCGTATTCACGAAAATATTCTAAGTTAAAACTCACGAAAATATTCTAAGTTAGATTTAGCACTTATACTAGACCCTAGGAGGGATGGAGGAAGCACTGCACCAGATCACTGCACGACTGAGACTGCCTCTCGGGCGCTCCGCGGTCCCTGAGCTGCGGCTTTCCCGAGCCGCCGAATTTTCCTCTGGAGTGGGAAGGTAGTGGGGGTTTGGAAATTAGAACTTAGAAAATTTCGGCGCGGAGGGACTTAGAAAAATTCTCGGCCGAGGGACTTAGAAAAGTTTTGGGTTGAGGGACTTAGAAAAATTTAGGGTCGAGGGACTTAGAAAAATTTTGGGTTGAGGGACTTAGAAAAATTTATGTTCGAGGGACTTAGAAAAGTTTTGGGTTGAGGGACTTAGAAAAGTTTTGGGTTGAGGGACTTAGAAAAATTTAGGGTCGAGGGACTTAGAAAAATTTTGGGTTGAGGGACTTAGAAAAATTTATGTTCGAGGGACTTAGAAAAGTTTTGGGTTGAGGGACTTAGAAAAATTTATGGTGATTCCAGGGAAAGAAGAGAGAGAAAAAAAATTTTGTGTGGTGCTTCCTCTTACAATTGGTAGTGCGGATGTGACAATAATACTAAATTAGGCGTATATTATAACCTTAAGAACCACACATATATAATATTAACCATCTTTTTATTAAATTATAATATTATAAGGCATAAATAATTACGCGCACATATAAATTAATAAGTCAGGCTGGCGACAGGAAGTCTCAAAGATAAGGCACGCACGCAGCCGGGCCACCGAGGGTGCTCTGGAATCCCCGAGTAACCCGAGCCCATATCAGGTAACATAGGGCATCCTGTTGACCACGCTCCTTATCACATCCGGCGGCGCGCCGAGATGTCCCGATGTCCCGTCAGCATCACGCCACTCAGTCCCACTCTGAAAAACCTTGAACGCTCCTACTCTGGATCCCTCTCGTATAATCCCATTACTCCTACCATATAGCCTACCCCACTCTTGAGTTCCATTGTCCAGACCGAACGAGGCCCCGGGAGTAGCTTCCACCGCAGAGTCGACATCGGAAGTTCATACAGTACAGACGTGCCTCTTAGAAGAGCCTCCAAGACATCTTTGTTAATTTGACGCAAAGAGGAAAAGTGTCTCTGAGCGACCGTGCCACCACGGACAACGGTCGTCTCGCATAAGAGCCTCTTCCTACGCTCCTTCAGAGCCTTTGCCTTGTGCTACTCAAAATCTGGAAGATTTCTTAGGAAACTTGCCAGAACATCCACGGTGTTTTATAATACTCAAAGTGTGCGGATAAGTCGACTCCCCGCTCGAGTTGTGCCGTGGCTAGAGTGGTCCTAACAGTATTGAGAGTATTCTGGAATAAAAAAGCCTGTTCTTTGAGATTTCTCTGCAAAAGTCCGAGCTACTGAAATAAATAGTAAGTATATAATATTTTAATGCACAACACTCACATACACCGCGTTTCGCGCAAGTGAAATACAATCGCGATCTAAGCCTTAGGAACATTGTTACGCGAGTGAACCAGTGACGTTTCACCATACGCCAAGTCGAATTATTTAACAGATACCATAGCGTCACGCTGAAATTTTCGTTCATGTCGGTTCGTAACTGCCTTACATAAGGACCATTCATTATAATCCGAATAGTGTATTATCTACGTTTAGTTTGTCAAACCGCTCTTAGAATTTCGTTCCGATTTCCTTAGGATACGCTATACAAGCTAGTATATATATAAAGAGAGAGAGAGAGAGAGACAATCTTCAGATTCTTCTTTTTCTAAATCGTGATTACGAAACCCCAGTGTCTGTCAACGCAGTGAACTACGCTCACACACTTATTATTCCCTTTCCATTCCTCCTTGCGGGCGCATGACATCGGTGATAAGCACAGGGTTACGCGCGCACGGCATCGGTGCCAAGCACAGAGCCGTATTGGTATAGTCAAAATCGCTATCAGCAGTGGCATCCCACCACTCTGACATCGTCTCCAGGCGAATTCCTTATGCCGGAGACTCTGCTTTGAAAATCTGCTTACTCCCAACTCCTAGACCTTCGCCTCGTTAATAGACATTGAATAAAATAAAAATTACAATTATCTCGTAACAAGGACTCACAGAGACGTTCCTTCATGTTAGCCTTCTATCTATCTCTCTCATTAGCTATTTTAGTTATAAGTTTATATGCCTTTACAATTTCATGTATAATTATGTACTTGATATAATATTCCCACTGTTTCCACTGTAACCTGCACTTGCACATATAAAATATACCGCGTTCTGCTATTACCATTATCCATAAAGACTATTCTATATTAAACAATTAAGTTACTAAGGTTTCAGATTAATAATACTTTTACAATCTCATTGTTTATTTAGACGATGCCAAATAAACATCGCGAAGGCGTTAAACAGAAGTCAAGGCAGCTACGTAAGGAAGCTTGCCGACGAGCGGCCCTGTTGTCTCAACACATGGACCCCACCAAACCCCGTATAATACAAGATATCACGGGGCACGATCTAGTTCCTCCATCATACATCAAGTTTTTATTACAAAACAGACTCATAAGCACATTTAAATACGCTCCACGTCCATTACACTCCACACAAAGACACTTTATCCCGGATTCGCATTCTTTACCAAGCTCTTCCAGGGCTCACACACACAACCCTCGGCTGGTTAAACAGTGTTCGACGACAGAAACTTTAGACATAGAATTGATAGATTTAACACAGGACGACACCTTCAACAACAAGACAGCCACCTATATTTATCAACTGGAGTCCTATTCTCTCACTGAAACCCTTCGCAAATTACCGTACCACCTTCATTACTTCCACCGGGCAGGATAACTGTACATTCTCTCAACACTTCATTGTAACTCATTACCAGCAGCTATATAATGTAAACCACATTTGTATTCATTAATTATATAACTATAAGTATTATCATTCATTTATATTACACTTTTAACTATCATATTGTCTCATTGTTAAATAAACAATTGTTTAAGTCTCTATTCCTATCAATAGCCATAATCTTTATATCACCTACAATCACCATATTTCCCCCTTTCACCATCTGTCCGGTAAAGTTCTCGGCATCCCAGACAGTGCCGGTGTAAGCAGGTAGGCCTAAATAAATAGAGAGCAGGCGGATCACGATCCCTAGGGAGACGCGAGACGTTACATGACGTACACCGTATCGCCGTCGAACCGAACGTACCTCGTGCGCGTCATCGCGTACTCGTTGTATCTCAACTGATCTCGCGCAAAGTTCAACGCCGCGAACTGTTCCTTGTTCAGATCGACGCTGAATTTGCATCCGATCGATCGACCCGACCGAATGAGAAATCCCTGCAGCGCGTGATCCAAATCGCCGATCAGCGAAGCGACGCGACGATTCGTGTCGTCGACGTCCTCGTAGCATGCGTCGTCCTCGGTCAATCGGAGCGGTCTCTCGCGGGCGTCGTCGTCGTCCGACGATTAGGCCGACGCTCGGGCAGCGAAACTATCGGCCAGATCGTCGAGCGCCTAATTCGGGATGTTCAAATCGAACGCTGTCCTTCGGGCGATTCGTCCCAGACGCCACAGCGCGTCGTTGAGCGCGCGTCGCACCGCAGAGATCGCACGAACAGAGACGTTGGCAGAGTTCGTCGCGCCGAACAATTCGGCGCACTTGTCGTCGTCCAGTCGAGACAGCAGAGCGTACACCGAACGTTTTTCGTCCTTCTCGACAGAGTGCGTTCGTTTGCCTTTCAGATACATATCGTTCAACGCAACGACGTCGCTGTCGTCCGGCGCGATATCGGCCACTTTGTTTCACAAATCGTCCATATTGTCGATCGCGTCGTTCTCCTCGACCTTGGTCTCGGTAGCAACGTCGAAGCTCTTCGAACGATTGTCCGTTCGTCGGCTCGACGCTGCGACGCGGTCGCGAGGGTCGTCGACGCTGCTGACTTTTTCGCCGCTGTCGCAGCTACCGCTGTCACCGCGAGCGCGAGTATCGCGGTTCTCTTCCGACGAAGCGCGAGAATTCTCCTTGCGCTCCGACGCCTCGTCGTCGAGGCGCGATGTCACCGACGTCGCACCGTGACGAACTCGTCTCGCTTTCGAGGTTCTGCGTTTCTTATCGTCGCCGCGACGTTCGTTCTCGCGCTCGTCGTCATCCTCGTCGTCTCGCGGACGGCGTTTCTTCGATCGCGCGACCGATCCTCGTACCGCGGAACCCCCGCGCGATTTCGAGTTAGCGACAACGGCCGCGCGATCGGCCGCGTTCATGCGGTTTCGAGCGCTCGAATCCTCCGCGTCGATTATCCGAATCGCGCCCATTGTCACGTTCGTCCAATTCTCGTCGTTGCTCATGGTATCGGCGATCGTCGCGGAGAAGTATCGCTCGTCGACGCGGCCGTTAATGCGGCGAACACACTGAGCGATTCTCGATTCAGTCGTCGTGGCGTGTATCTTTCCCTCGAGCAGAGATCGCTCGCGTCACCGACGATCGCTACTGGATGCGCATCGTACTCGTCGAACGAGTTCGTTTTATAGTTACCGAGAGCTCTCGCGATCGCACGCACGTGCGCGTTCGTTTCGAGCGAGATTCTATAAGAGAGGTTCGGAGAGCGCGCGCGATAATGTTATCTCTCTCTCTCTCGTGTCACCGCGCGAAACGATCGAGTCGACGCGAAAAAATGCCGTCTCACGAATGGAAGAACATGGCTATCATTTTCGAGATGGTGGTGGTACTGATCGTGCTGATAGCCTTCTGGATGAGCAACAACGTCGGCAACAGCTTCGACAATAGTGGTAACAGCAGCGGTTGCGGTAACAGCGGTCGAAACAGAATGTTCGGCAGTTCGAGCGGTGGCGGCGGTACCGCCGCCGCCGCTACTGCTCCGTATTCCTACCGACCGTAGTCGCGACACACGCGCATGCACGGCGCGTTCGATGCTCTGCGTGTCACCTATCACGTTGTTTCTTTTTTCATCTCTCGTTCTCAGCTAACAAATTGCGATCGGGACGAGGAACGACCGGTGGTACCGCGGGATCCAATGGCGACGGTAACAATGGCGGCGCTCCCGATCGTTTCGACGAGAGACACGCGCCGTCCCGTTCGTAACGAACGATGCGACGAATCGTCTCGCCGGTGCGTCGGTACACAGTAGTAAGGAGTCGAGTCGTCTCTGACGCCACACCGATCGGACATCGAGAACAGATACGCGCATCGAGCGGACACGATGGCCGAACGCGAACGCAAGCGCAATCGCATCCAGATGCGCTTCGACGAATCTCGGCCGGAGCACGAGGCGTTCGAAGCGATGGACGACGTGAACATGTCACCGGCGGACGCCGAAGCGTCTCGCTCCTCTGCGCAACCGTCGAAGCTGCAGGACGGATTCGCGAAGGCCGACGAGTTTGTTTCGCTGGCCTCGGTGTGGCTGAGTCGCAAGTTACCGCTCGTTTGGTCGGACTTGGATCTGTGCAAGAAGAACGCGGCGAGACCCGGACGCGGCTGTTGCTTGTTCGCGCCTTTGTCGTACTGTCAGGGCTTGACGGCCATGATAAACGGTTTCTGCGCGTTTCATCTGCGCGCCATCTTCAATCTGACGTTCCTGAACGACGCGATTTATGCTTTGAACGCGAAGGGTCAAGCCGTCGTTTGGCTCAAGAGTTACTGCTACGTGGTGGATCCCAGACCGGTCGACGATCGCATGACCGCGTGTTTCCCATTCTTCGAACTGTTCGAGCGCGAACCCGCAGTGCGCGATATCAATCTGTCGAATTTGGAACGATATCTGGTGTCGATCAGCACGCCCAATTGGGAGATCTACTCGTTATACGTGAACTTTTTACACTGGATGATTACGATTCACTCGAACTTTGCGCAACCGTGGCGACGGTCGCGAGACGATCAGTTGTTCGACAATCAATTGATCATGCATTGGAACGTGTGGAACGAATACTACAGTTGGATACCTCGACAAACTCCGGCCGAGCTGTACGTGTTTCACGTGTCTGATCGTACTCGCGAGGTGCAAGGCGTCCTGGTGTCCAAGTGCATCACTCTCACGCAAATGATCGTTCGTTTGTTCTCCGAGTCGTACAGTTGTATGGACAACAATCGATATCACTCGGCACCGGCTACCTACGGTGTATAGATGCGCGGACATTTCGCGTACAGCGACAACCTGTGCTCCCACGGTACCACCAGGACCGAGAATCTGTCGACCGTTGGCGCGATGGCGACAATGCCGTTGCTGTACATCAACGTGTGCAAGAGAACGCTGATACAGTACGACAAGAGTCAAAACTGTCAGGATGGATTCTGCATCACCTCGAGGGTGAACCGCGAGAACACGGGACTGAACAGGACGGTGCTGGTTTCCGGCGAATCGAACAACTCCGCTCAGTGACGAAACGACAGCGACGTCGAATTTATTTCTCATTCGTTCGACCGTACGGAATAAAAAACACGGATCGTCGGGGGCCCTTCGACGATCCGACGGAAAATACAACGTTCGTGCATATTCTTTCCACCCCCCCGTTGTCTCGGCGCGCACTCCTCGTCCTTCCTCCGTCTCGTCGGCTCTGTAGCGCGCAGCGATGAACTTTCTCAACGACGCGATCGCCAGATTCGTCTCCGACGGTCGATCTCGTATGAGTCTTTCGACGAATCACCGTTGCCTCGAGGAATCGATTACGAACAACTGCTGCATTTCGTCGAATCGGCGAAAGTCGCGGCGTTGTACTTTACGCGTCTGAAGAAACGGTTTCCGCGGAGAAACAACGTCCGCGACATGTATAAAACGCTGCTGCGCGACGGTGATCGCGAAGCGTGCTGCGAAATAAGCATGGTGTTCAATATGTACGTGCCGTCGTTGACGAGACTGACGTTCTACCGGGACGCCGTTCAATTGGGCACCGGCGTAATGGCGTCCACCGCGTTCAAACTCGTTCCGCTAGACAGAGGAGTGCGCGCCGTTTCCATTACTATGGAGGACGTGTTCAACGACATTCGATGGAATCGCGAAACGTACGACGCGAGAGCGAGAGGTGGCTTCTGCGAGAACCCGTACTTTCGTCTGATGCGCTCGGTCGTGCTGGAGGCGCTGCGCGAATACGTGGGTAATGACTCGCGACTGTTCAGAGACGCGCCGGTGTACGAGTCGACCGACATGGACGCTGTCAATACGTACGTGGAGATGTTCGTCAAGAGAAAGCGAGCGGTCGACGACACCGCGGATGCGCCGACGCGATCGTTCCATCGTCGCGGCGATTCTGGCGCGAGCGAGAATCGAGCCGGGACCGCCGTAAACGACGAGCGAGGCGAGCGAGTCGCCGAGCGTTCGTTCGACGCGAGAACCGAACGCGACGACGATGGCGTCGCGAACGACGATGGCGGCGGGACGCGCGACGATGTCGATCACTCCTCGAACGTCGACGAAACTCGGTTCGATGGCGTCGCGAACGAACGCGACGCGAACGCGTCAGCGATCTCGTCGTCGCGACGACCGTCCGTCGACACCGTCGTCGACGATATCGAGTCGCGAGTCTTGTTGACCGACGAACGCGATCGTCGCGATCCCGCGTCGCCGAAACGAGAGACGCGCGCGACCGCGTCGATCACGATCGGCGCCATGACGATTCGCCTCGGACACTCCTCGCGACGACGCGATCGACGCCACTGATGTCCACAACGCGACGAAGCCATCGGGCGAGGACGACGACGACACCGACGATACCGTCCTGCTGTCGTGTTTTCTCGAACACGCGATCGTATCCACGGAAAAAAAAGAATCTCGCACGGCCGCGAATCGTCCTCGAGGGAAGCGAGAATCGTTGCGCGACGACGACGCGCCGCTCCAATCGTCGACGCCACGATCGCTGTCTCGGGAGTTGATCGCAAGTCGCGTCAACGGTCGCGATCTCGCGTTGCGCGAAGACGCGTCGCGCTCCCGAGTCCAACCGTTGTCGTCGTGGTTCGAAGACGCGACGATCGCTCACCGAGGACATCGCAATTCGATCGCCCGAATATCCGTATCTCGAGGATGATCGTTTCGACGAGCGAGACCCCGAGGACCGTAGCGAACCTCGGTTCTCGACGTCGGACGAGAACGAGGACGACCGATAGCGACGTCCGTCGCGCTCGACCGATCGTCCGTGGTAGAGGAATCGGCGACATCGGCGCTTCGAATTGATAAGTGCGCAATTTGGCGAGAAAGAATTCGAGATAGGAGTGTGCGCGTGTACGACAAATGAGAATAAAGAGAGAGAGAGAGAGGAAAGAAAAAAAAATTTGACAGTTTCGTCGTTCGATCGTCCGCTTGTTCTCTCGACATTCCTTCTCCCATACCTCCCCCACCCATCCGGAGCCGGTGCGTCGCGAGCACCATGTCGTCTGTAGGTACGGCTCTGCGCCGTTTCATAGCGAACACGACTCGCACGTTTCACGCGGTGGGCGTTTCTTTCGCGACGAAGGTCACTCGTTGGAAGGCCGCGCTGTCGACGCTGGGAAAGCGCGTGCGATTTCTCGCCGAGCGCTTCTCGTCGCTGTCGACGACCAACCGCGTCGCCGAGAACGGCGAGGAACTGGTGATGCTCGGCGGTCGCATGGAAGCCCGCAAGTTCACGGCGATGCTGCGCACTGCCAGATTGGTCGAGGCGTTCGAGGTGGCGACCTGCGCCGCGTTGTCACCCGCTGTTCGAAGCTCCTTCTTCCGACACCTGGACGACGTGACGTCGATACATTTTCCCGACAGCAGTATCGCTCGTCGCGCCGAGTACCTGACGCGCCATCGCGAAACGCTGATCGAGCGAAACCTCGTCGCGCGAACCGAGCGAATCAAGAGCGCCGAGATACTGGAGCGCGTGATTCGCTCCGATCCGACGACTCTGAATCGAGCCAACGCGCTTCTCAGCAAAACGTCGCGAACCAAGAAGATTCTCTATCTGGGCGGCTCGTTGATCGCGGCCGGCGTCAGATTGTCGTATCTGGCGTGCGTGGCCGTCGAGCACGCGGCCGCGAACACGGGATGTTTCCTGTACACGTGAGATCTCACCAACGGCGTGAGCAAGTGCCGAGTCACGGGCTGTTCCTGTCCCGTGTCGCTCGCGGTGGAGCACGATCGCGCGAATTGGCGCTCTCACGCGAGGAAGCGCTCGCGACCGCGTGTCGCGACGCCAACTTGTGGGAGAAGATGCTAGTAGGCGAGAACGAGTGCGATCACGCGGCCACGGAACGCAAAGCGCCATATTGCGTGCACTGCGACTGGAACGAGACCGATCCGCGCAGCGTCGATTGGGTGAACAAGGAGAAATTGGCTGATAACGCTTACGTGCTCTGCGAAAAAATTGACGCTTTGGTCGCGCTGCAGGAATTCGTAGGGTCCACGGTGGACAGCGCCTTCGGAGCGGGCGCGTCGATTGCGAGGATAGCGAAGAACAGTCTAGCCATCAGCGCGAGCATTCTTCCGTGGTTGTTCGGCGGTGCGCTGTTTATCCTGGCGCTCGTGATCGCGGTGTACGTGCGGCGCCTTCTGGTGCCGATCTCGTCGTACGCGCCACCGCGATCGTTCATCCCAGCGTCGCGTCACGTATGAAATATCACGTCCGGCAAATGACCGCCGCGTTCGCGCGAACACTCTCTCGCTCGCGCGACCAGATTCTCCATCACGGCGCGGAGCAACGATCGCGCGGATAGTTCGTTGAGCGCGTCGACCTCGCGAACGATGGCCGCCTTCAGCTCGTCGATCGTGCGCGGTCGTCGGGCGCGCCGATCGTCGCCGTCGACGTCACCGGCGCGTCGGTGCTCGACGCGATCGCCGTACACGCGATCCTTCAGATAGCCCCAGAGAAAGTAATCGGCCGCCGAGAGATCGGGCGATCGCGGCGGCCATGAGAATCTGGAGCCGCGAGAGATCAAACGATTCGGACCGAAGACGCGACGCAGCGCCGCCATGGTGTCCCGAGCGGTGTGCGCGGTGGCGCCGTTTTGCTGCCACCACCAACACTACCGACCGTCGTCTCGGCGATGCCGACGCGGATCGTAACGACGATCGTCTCGAAGCAGCGGCACCACGTAATTCTCGATCATCTCGCGATACCGCTCGCCGGTGACGCTCGCGCTGCGTCGCGTCCTCGAAGAAGTACGGGCCGAGAACGCCGCTGCTGGACACCCCGCACCACACAGTAACGCGCACGCAGTGCGCGCTTCGCGGTCGCCACAATCGCCGATTCTGCGCGCTCCAGAACCGCACGTTCTGCCGATTGAACACCGCGCCGGAGAGACCGAAATGCGTCTCGTCGCTCATTATGAGACGATGCACGAACGAACGATCGCGCGCGACCAGTCGCAGGAAACGCCGCGAGAACGCGAGTCGTTGCTCCGTGTCGCGAGAACGTCGCACCGTGGCCAGAACGGTGCGAATGCACACCGAATGCCGACGACTCGGCGCGTTCCCGTCGGGGTCGCGGTCGCGCGACCGTCTCCAGAGCGACATGACGTGTCTCACGTTACCGTCGCAGCGATACCACAGTCGCACTAGAGCCACTCGATCGGGGGTGCGTAAGCGCCGACGATCGATCGCGACCGCGCGACGATCGACGACGTCGTCCTCGCTCGCGTCGGCGCCGTCACCGTTGTCGCAGCTGTCGCTGTCACCGTCGTTGCCGCCGCCATCGTCGGTCCCGACATCGCGTCTCGAAGCTCGACGATGGCGCCTCTCGGTCGCCGCAGCCGCGTCGCCGCGTCTCGCGTTCGACATCTGTGTACACACACACACACATACACGCAAGAGCGTTCATCGTAAGCGAACGATGCGAGCGATCGCTTCCGCGGAACTCGCGCGCGAGAGGTTCCGCTGTGATCGCGTGTTCCGACCGCGCGATCTCGTTCCTTGATGTTCGCGCGGTGCGACATCGTCGTCCGGCGATATCCGTCTCGTCGCGTAGAGCCGGGAGCGTTTGCGACGAGACGGAAAAAATCATCGACTCTCGATCGTATGTACGCGCCAGATGGCCGGTCGACGCACGCTCGAAGGAACAAACGCCACTGTGCACGATTCGCCATGGGATCGGATGTCCGTCGATCGCCACCGCGAAGGATCGTTACGCTACCGACAGCCGCGTCTCTCGTCCGCGGTTCGACGCGACGACCGTCACTCGCGACGACCGCCCGACGGCGATCGCGAGAATCCCCCCCCCCCCCCACGACGACCGTCGCCGTTACGGAACCGTCGACGCTCGAGCGAGTTGTACCGAGCGAAACCGAGAATCGTCGAATTTCAGCGCGGCTCGCGGTTCAACCCTGTCGCCGAGTCCCGCGATTCGGCCGAGAACGTTTCGAACGTGCGAACTCGATCCGAGGTGCTCGCTCTGGAGAAATATACGCGAAACGAAACTCATCCGGACTACCACTACGATCGCCTCGTAACGGCGGCTCTCGCGTCGCGTCGCAAATACTTCGATGATCGAGCGCGCGTTCGCGCGCCGTATCTCTTTGCGTTTTTTCGTGACGCACACACGTATATATATATGCACTTGTATGCACATGCGCTTGTAAGAAAGAGGTCGATTAAACGATTGCACCTATGCGTCAGTATCCACTACGAGTCGTTTATTATTTTCCCGCTACAGGTTCAACCATCCTGGTCATCGTTCCCGTCCCGTCGCACCGGCGGCGGATCATACTCGCCGTGCTTGTCGAGTGGTGTCACCGGTTCGTAACTCACTGCGTGCGCCAGTATCTCGGTCTACGACAGCAACGGCAGAGTCACGCGTATCTTTGATGATCGTCGCGAGCGTCACCGACGGCGGCGTTGTCGTTGCCACGCGTCGCCAGGCGTTCGGACACAAAGTCCTCGTACGTGGCGTCGGATCGTTCGAAGTAATGACGCAGGCGCGACAGTTCCGCGATCGTGCGTTTGAAGCGCGCGAAGTCTCCGGGCACCCAGTGACGACACGTTCGACGAATCTCTGATTCGTAGTCCCGACTGGCGAATCTGGTGCCTCGCGTCGCGTAGTCGATCGATCGGTGCAGAAAAGCGTTGAACAATGGCACCGTGGCCTCCCGCGTACCCACCTAACCCATGAACACGGCGGCGCACCAACGACGAAACGCGTCGTCCAGATTGCTCAGACGGTTGGTCGTGAAGATGCTGAACACGCCGTAGTTGTCCGTCCCGTCGTTTGGTTCGAGAATCGTAAAGAAATCGCGTGAGCAGACTGTACTCGCCACTGGTCACGGCACCGCTGCAATTCCTCACCAATCCGTCCACCTCGTCCAGCAGCAGCACCACGTTGCGACCGGTGTTGCGAACGAGAGCGCGCATCTTCTGGTACAGCGAGCGCAGGTTCTTCTCGGTCTCCGAGCGGTAGACCGACAGCAAGTTCTCCGCGTTGACGAACGCCAGATTCAAACCGAGCGGCCGGGCCACTGCTCGAGCGGCCACGGTTTTACCGGTGCCCGGTGGTCCGTACAGAATCACGTTCGCACCGGCCCGCGTGCTCGGTCGTCGCTCCATCGTCTCGTCCGCCAACAGAGCGCTCTCCGGCTCGTCGTTGATCACGAAATAGGCGTTCAGCAACTGCGCGTGCTGCTCCTCGTAGCCCGGCAGATCGCTCAGCGAGACGTTCAGACTCTTGTGTGGTATGTACTCGTATAATCCGTCGGTGTGTACGCGCGGATCGGCGTCGGCGTCCGCGAAGTCGTCGGTGTCGCGCACGTCGTCCAAGCGACGAGGCGCGCGCTCGATGTCGGCGCGTATGTTCCTCGCGGCGCCGAGCGACATCGCCAGATCGGCGAAACCGCTCAGTTGCATGGAGCGTAGCATGAGAGTCTGCATGCACCGGGCCACCACTTCGCTGCGCAGAAACTGTCTGTCCGCCGGATCTACGATGAATCGATCGAACGTGGCGGCGTATCGGGTCACGATCGTACCGAGAGCCACGTGCTTATCGGTCGCGGTGGCGTTGTCGGCGCGCTCCAATTCCACGATCGATCGGGCCTTTTCGTTGTACTCTCGAACATATTCGTCCGTCGCTCTCTCGTACGCGGTAGTCTCGACGGCGGACGGAACGCGAGGAGTGGTCGCGCCGCGCAACGCGTTCATCGCTACGGCGAATCGCGCGAGGTTCGCTTCGAGGGGAACAACAGCGCGGACACGGATCCCGGACCACAGACTTACTGATCTCGTCGGCTGTAACGGCGACACCGATGCGCAGCGTGTTCAACGTCTCGCTGTTGAACAGCCGCTTCAGTCGATCGTTGCTCCGAACCTTCGCCCGCCCGACGAGGTAGATCAACGCGACGATGAACGCGACGATCACCAGGACGCGCGCGGTCGTGCTCGCGTCCATGTTGTGTTCTCGTTTCGCGCGCGCTCGATCGTCTTATCTCTCTCTCTCTCTCTCTGTTTCTCTCTCTATCGCCAACTATTTCGCGCGATCGCTCGGTAAACGAGAAATCCTATTCTCGCGCGAGCATACGTCGTTCCGGCGAAAATTGGATGCCTATTTCGCGCGATCGCTCGGTTGATCGCGCGTTTTTAGGATCCGTCCGAGGATCCGCGCGCTACCCCCGTTTCCGTCAAATCGAGCGAAAACACGGTGATTCGAGCTTCTTTGACGAGCATTAGGATCCATCGAGAATCCTCGAGACGGCACCTATTTTTCGCACCTCGCGCGAAAATAGGATCCGCTCGCGGCACCTGTTTCCTCGCGACTCGCGCGGAAATGGGATCCGCTCGCGAACGGATCGCGGTGCGCGTTTCCGCGCGAGCCGCGAGAAAACAGGTGCTGCGATCGCGCGCGATCGGAACCGCTCGAGATCGGTTCCCGCGCGATCGGAACCGCATCAGCACGCCTCGTTCGTTCGAACCGAGGACTTCACGATCCGCAGAGCCTTGACGGTGGGCGGGCGATCGGAGAACGGCGCCGAGGCGCAACAAACGGTGAAGCGCAGTCTGAACCGATCGGCCAGCGATATGCTCGGGAACGGCGACGGCCAGCGCGTCGCGTCGAGATCGCACCGACCGCGCTCGCCAATCTCGACGGCGCGAGCGGTGCGTTCGAAGTCAACGATCTCGCGCCATAGCTCGGTCGCGTTGTCTATCTCGACGAACGACAGCGCTCTCGGTACTCGTCGTCACCGCCGTCGTCGTACGCGTGCCGCAGCTCGACCAGATCGTTGAGCACGGCGAACGCGCCGCTGCAGTCGCACGCCGACCCGTTCCCGGCTGTCGTCGCTCGCGGTCTTCGACGCGTCTCCGAACGCACCATCGCGTCGTAAACGTCTCAACCGAGCTCGCGCGACCAATCGGCGATGTTCGCGACATCGGCCGTCGACGTCGGCGGCCATGTCGCTCTCGGATTCAATACGGAACCACGTTCTAGTATCGCCCCTTGTCGATGACGCAGGTGTACCATAGCGCGTAACGGCGCAACAACCCGGCGTAAATGCGCACGCGAGACGTCAGCACGTCTCGCGTGCGCAGAAGCGTTTTGCGTCTGCTTCGCGCAATGGTCAATTCCGCCAGAGCCGAGGCGAATTCGTAATTGCGCGATCGCTTCAGCGCGTCGCATCGAGACACTATGGCGCGCAACTCGACGGCCAGGCGTTCCGCGGCCTCGGTTTCCCGGTCGTCGTCGTCTTCGTCGTCCGTCGACGCGCGCGACGCAGAGGTCGCCCCGACGTCAGCCACACCGCCCTCGGTCAACAGCATGAGCGCTCCGCTGGTCGCGCATCGCGCCAGCGTGGCGCGCAGATCCGACTCCGCGCTCAACGCGACGTCGAACGCGTCCGAATCATTCGCTCCCGCGGTGATCATGTCCATCGCGCGAAGCGTCCGAAACACCGGTTCCAGCGCATCATCGCGCGCCGCCACGAGTCGCTGCTGGGAGGTCCGGAGCTCCGCTAGTTTGTGCTGTTTACCAGCACAAACTAGCGGCCATCGCCCGCAAACCGTCGACGATCTCGCTCATGATCAGATTCACTCGATTCGCCACGCGTTCTCGCTCCAATCGAACGCGCGCGTTCAGCGCCTCGTTGACCGCGCGCAATTGGCATGCCTTGTCGCGCTCCATCGATATCTCGCGATCCCCCGCGTTCGCGGCTTCGCGCGATCAAGCCAATGTGTCGCGCAGAGCGTCGCATTCGGCGCGCGATCGTGCCACCTCGTCGCTCAGACGGGTGAGTCGCTCGCCAACTGACGCGCTCACCTCGAGCGCCCTTCGCGCGACGTACGATCGCGCGATCAGCAGTGTGACGCAGTCGCGCAGATCGTACTCGCACGAGACCCGCGAGCGCAGAGTCGCAAATCGACTCGTCGCGACTCTCTCGTCGACGCGACCCGACACCTGGTCGCCGCGCTCGATCAGCGTCAACAGTTGCAGCCACGCCGAAGGCGTGTCGTCCACCGTGACGTCGCGGTCGTCGGTACACGTCCCGTCGTCGTAACGATACGCGCCGATTCGATCGGTCGCGGCCGCCGCGTCGTCCGCGTCGTCGATCGTCAGTCGCAACTTGGTGCTCAGCGAGGCCGCGGCTGCGCGCGATCGGGACAGCCAGAGGCGCTCGTCCAAGCGAACGCTAGCCGCGAACGACCGCGAGTACAACGCTCGCAGTCGCGATACCGGCGTCATCTAGGCGTCGTCGTCGGAAGCGGCGACAGTCCCGACGGACGACAATTCGCGACACAAACGTCGTACGAGCGACGGACGCGCCACGCGCGCCAAAATGCCTCGCTGATCTCGCTGCAACGAGCGTTCGTCGTCGTCGGCGGCACCGGACCGAACTCTCTCGTCGGGGCGACAGAACTCGTCGAATAGCGCGTCGATTTCGCGCAATTCGTCGTTCGCTCGAACAATCGCTTTCGTTTCGCGCGCAGAGGCGTCGCGCGCGCGCTTCACGGTTGCGCGTTCGTCTCCATGTTCGCTTGTTCGGCGCATCTTCCGCGCGACGCGAACTTTTGTCGCGGTCGCTCGTTCGCCGCGTCGAGACGCGCGTCGTTTTCGCGTCGTCGACGCGGAAACGACGGCTCCGTCGTCTCGGTCACCGACCACGCGTCCGATGGCTCGCACCGTCGCGCGATCGAGCATTCGTCGTCGCGCGATCGGCAGAGTCTGCGACTCGAGGTGAACGCGTCGATCGTACACGCCGTAACAATCCAGCGCCCGCGAGACATTTCGCGGCAGACCGGCGTACAGATTCGTTATTTCGCACTCGAATTCACTGGTTTTCACCAGCGCCGCACTGGACATACCGTTCTCCAGAAAACTATCGTACGTGAGCTTACACACGCGCATCAGATTCTCGCCCTCGTGTTTGACGTTGTATATGAAATTGTTGTGCGCCGACTCGTCGCTGACGAAGAAGTACCCGTAACCGCCGGTACCCACGCACAGGCCGATCCGTCGCGAGAAAACGTAACGTAACAGTCGTCGCGCTGCTCGAGCAACTGTCCGCAAGCGAATCGTCCGAGCAGACTGTAGATCGACGATACCAGATCCACGCGTTCCCCCAGGTCCGTCTCGAGATCGCTGAGATCGGCGTAATGGGCGACGCCCTTCTGGCCGAACGAGTTCTGCATCTTGAGCGTTTGTCGCACACCGATCGCCCGCAGCGTCACGCGCACGTACAGATCCACCGTTGATTCGCCGATCGGCCCGTTCGCGTACTCGCGCGATTCATGGAACAGCGCGTTGTCCGTCGCGTCGTCTACACCGATCGATTTGCCGGTCGCGCGACGATTCGTCGCGACGGCCTCGACGACGCCACATTCATCGAACGGTCGTTGAAGATACGACGCGTTCCACGACACGTACAGATCGTACGCGCGTTCGACGCGAGTCGTCGACCCGACGGACGCGTCGTTGTCGTAGACCGAGCCGCCGCGGAGCGACACGCGCGAGGGCGGACGCTGCGACACGTGAACATTGCCGTTCGCCGCGTTGAAGACTCGCACGCGCGCGCCGGTCCCGACGACGCGAAACGTACCAACGTCACGCGCAGAAACAGATCGTGCGTGTATTCGAGCGTCATTCGAGGCAGAAACGTCATCGGGTGCGCGCACGAGAAACCGATCTTGCGGCACATCGTCGTATCGGCCAGGAGTCTCACGCGATCGTTCAGCACATAGCCGTCCTCGCAGTTCAGCATGTTCACGTCACCGAACGCGAAGAACAGATGAACCGCGTTGCACGGGGTGAGTCGTTGTCGCGACGGCGACTCCCGGGACGACATGGAGTCGCGATCGTCGAGAAACCTGAGACACGTCAGTTTGCCGTTCTGATCGAACTCGCGCCAGGTGTGATCGGCGCAAGCGTCCAAGTTGCGACGCATCGCGGTAACGTTTGCGCGTCGATCGTCGCGATTTTCCGTTTTCGCGCGACGATGCCGCCGTTCTCGCTGATCGTGCGATGCGCAATTCCAGAGCGCGCTTGTGCGCGTTTATGGCCACGATGAGCTTGCTGACGTCCGTGACGTAGGGAAAAGCCGCCACTGACAGCAGACCGTGATACGCAACCTCGTGCAACTTGGGCGGTCGAACGCTATCGCGTTCGACGGAGTCGACGGTCCGCGGCGACGATTTGTACAGCGCGATCTCGTGCCGGCTGCACCATATCTGAGCACGACATCGCGGCAGGGCGGTGTCGCACGCCGCCGCGCCCACACGCTCGTCGTCGATAGGCGACGATAGCGCCGATGTCGCGAACGACATCGTCAGTCCGTCGTTCGGATAGTACTCGCGACACTCAGCGCAGTAAGTCGCCGCGGCGACGTCAGAATCGATCGCCGCCGCGGAGACACCGTCGTCACGAACGCGATCTGTCGACGTCATCACGCGCACGGGACATGTGGGCACGCCATTCGTCAAACGAACGTTCACAAATACTAGGCCGCCGGGCGATCGACGCGAGGGGGACGCGCTCGGACGTCGCAGTCGCGTCGACGTGACGACGGAACCCGGCACGAGATACTTGATCGTGAGAAACGCATCGGCCAGAACGCCCCTCGGTGGCCGCGACATCGTCCGATCGGCGCGACACTCGCGCTCGAACGACACCGCGTTCACCGACGGCACATAACCGTATCTCGTCCACGGCGAAAATCACGCTCGTTGTTTCGCGAGCGGCGGCGGCGGCGTCGTCGTCGCGAGACGGAACGCTGGCGCTAGAATTCGTATCACTCGATCCGTCGCGGCGAAGACGTCGCACACGAACGAATCGCGCATATAGTGAGTGCGATTCATCACGCGACCGGCGTTGCCGATGTTGCCCACGTTTAAATAACTGAAGAAGCGCGCGAAACCGTTGGGATCTTCAGACACGACATAGCGTTCAAATTGACCACTCGCATTCGCTTCACCAGCTCGTGATCGTACTCCACGTCGGCGTTGATCTTCGCGCACAAAATTGCTGCTCCATCTTGGCGTGATCGGCGCTCACGTCGCTGGCTCGACAGCGAAAGCGATCGGGTCGTCGAGACGACCTCGTCGTCGCCGTCGACGGGGCGATCGCGTGTCGGCTCTATCGTCGCGAGCGCCGGTGTAGGCGACGACGACGACGAGGTCGTCGCGACAGAGGCGACACCGATACCGTTGACGCGACTGTTCGTCAGACCGGCGTTCAGTGTACGCTCGTTGCGCATCTCGCTCTCATGCGTCTCTTCATGATCTCGCACCAATCCCGGCGAACGTGAGTATGTCGACTGATGAACGGCAACAGATTCGCGCCAATGTTCCTCGCGGCGCCGAAGCGACATCGCCAGATCGGCGAAACCGCTCAGTTGCATGGAGCGTAGCATTGAGAGTCTGCATTGCACCGGGCCACCACCTTCGCTGCGCAGAAACTGTCTGTCCGCCGGAATCTACGATGAACGAATCGAACGTGGCGGCGTATCGGGTTCACGATCGTACGAGAGCCACGTGCTTATCGGTCGCGGTGGCGTTGTCGGCGCGCTCCAATTCCACGATCGATCGGGCCTTTCGTTGTACTCTCGAACATATTCGTCCGTCGCTCTCTCGTACGCGGTAGTCTCGACGCGGACGGAACGCGAGGAGTGGTCGCGCCGCGCAACGCGTTCATCGCTACGGCGAATCGCGCGCGGTTCGCTTCGAGGAACAACAGCCGCGGACACGGATCCCGGACCACAGACTTACTGATCTCGTCGGCTGTAACGGCGACACCGATGCGGCAGCGTGTTCAACGTCTCGCTGTGAACAGCCGCTTCAGTCGATCGTTTGCTCCGAACCTTCGCCGCCCGACGAGGTAGATCAACGCGACGATGAACGCGACGATCACCAGGACGCGCGCGGTCTGGCTCGCGTCCATGTTGTGTTCTCGTTTCGCGCGCGGCTCGACGTCTTATCTCTCCTCTCTCTCTCTGTTCTCTCTCTATCGCCAACTATTTCGCGCGATCGCTCGGTAAACAGAAGAATCCTATTCTCGCGCGAGCATACGTCGTGTCCGGCGAAAATTGGATGCCTATTTCGCGCGATCGCTCGTTGATCGCGCGTTTTTAGGATCCGTCCGAGGATCCGGCGCGCTACCCCCGTTGTCCTCAAATTCGAGCGAAACACGGTGATTCGAGCTTCTTTGACGAGCATTAGGATCCATCGAGAATCCTCGAGACGGCACCTATTTTCGCACCTCGCGCGAAAATAGGATCCGCTCGCGGCACCTGTTTCCTCGCGACTCGCGCGGAAATGGGATCCCGCTCTGCGAACGGATCGCGGTGCGCGTTTCCGCGCGAGCCGCGAGAAAACAGGTGCTGCGATCGCGCGCGATTCGGAACCGCTCGAATCGGTTCCCGCGCGATCGGAACCGCATCAAGCACGCCTCGTTCGTTCGAACCGAGGACTTCACGATCCGCAAGCCTTGACGGGGGCGGGCGATCGGAGAACGGCGCCGAGCGCAACAAACGGTGAAGCGCAGTCTGAACCGATCGGCCAGCGATATGCTCGGAACGGCGACGGCCAGCGCGTCGCGTCGAGATCGCACCGGACCGCGCTCCGCCAATCTCGACGGCGCAGCGGTGCTTCGAAGTCAACGATTCTCGCGCCATAGCTCGGTCGCGTTGTCTATCTCGACGAACGACAGCGCTCTCGGTACTCGTCGTCACCGCCGTCGTCGTACGCGTGCCGCAGCTCCGACCAGAATCGTGGACACGGCGAACGCGCCGCTGCAGTTCGCACGCCGACCCGTTCCCGGCTGTCGTTCGCCTCGCGGTCTTCGAGCGCGTCTCCGAACGCACCATCGCGTCGATAAACGTCTCAACCAGAGCTCGCGCGACCAATCGGCGATGTTCGCGACATCGGCCGTCGACGTCGGCGGCCATGTCGCTCTCGGATTCAATACGGACACGTTCTAGTATCGCCCCTTGTCGATGACGCAGGTGTACCATAGCGCGTAACGGCGCAACAAACCCGGCGTAAATGCGCACGCGAGACGTCAGCACGTCTCGCGTGCGCAGAAGCGTTTTTGCGTCTGCTTCGCGCAATGGTCAATTCCGCCAGAGCCGAGGCGAATTCGTAATTGCGCGATCGCTTCATGCCGCCGTCGCATCGAGACACTATGGCGCGCAACTCGACGCCAGGCGTTCCGCGGCCTCGGTTTCCCCAGTCGTCGTCGTCTTTCGTCGTCCGTCGACGCGCGCGACGCAGAAGGTCGCCCCACGTCAGCCACAACCGCCCTCGGTCAACAGGCATTGAGCGCTCCCGCGGGTCGCGCATCGCGCCAGCGTGGCGCGCAGATCCGACTCCCGCGCTCAACGCGACGTCGAACGCGTCCGAATCATCGCTCCCGCGGTGATCATGTCCATCGCGCGAAGCGTCCGAAACACCGGTTCCAGCGCAACTCATCGCGCGCCGGCCACGAGTCGCTTGCTGGGAGGTCCGGAGCTCCGCTAGTTTGTGCTGTTTAACCAGCACAAACTAGCGTGCCATCGCCCGAAACCGTCGACGATTCTCGCTCAGGATCAGATTCACTCGATTCGCCACGCGTTCTCGCTCCAATCGAACGCGCGGCGTCAGCGCCTCGTTGACCGCGCGCAATTGCATGCCTTGTCGCGCTCCATCGATATTCTCGCGATCCCCCGGTTCGGTTATCTCTCGCGCGATCAGCCAATGTGTCCCGCAGGTCGTGCGCATCGGCGCGCGATCGTGCCAGCCTTCGTGCGTCCGCGGGATCGGCGATGAGTCGCCCTCCGACCACTGACCGCGCTCACCTCGAGCGCCCTTTCCGCGCAATCGTACGATCGCGCGATCAGCAGTGTGACGCAGTGCGCAGATCGTACTCTGCGACGAGACCGCGCGCAGGCGCAGAAGCAAATCCGAGCACTCGTGCGTCTACTCTCTCGTCGACGCGACCCGACCACACTGGTCGGCTCGCCTGCGCTGATCAGCGTCAAACAGTTGCAGCCACGCCGAAGGCGTGTCGTCCACCGTGACGTCGCGGTCGTCGGGTACACGTCCCGTCGTCTACGATAACGCGCCGATTCCGATCGATCGGTCGCGGCCGCCGCGTCGTCCGGTCGTCGATCGTCAGTCGCAACTTCTGTGCTCAGCTAGGCCACGGCCGCGGTCGGCGCATCGGGACAGCCAGAGGCGCTCGTCCAAGCGAACGCTAGCCGCGAACGACCGCGAGTACAACGCTCGCAGTCGCGATACCGGCGTCATCTAGGCGTCGTCGTCGGAAGCGGCGACAGTCCCGACGGACGACAATTCGCGACACAAACGTCGCTACGAGCGACGGACGCGCCACGCGCGCCAAAATTGCCTCGCTGATCTCGCTGCAACGAGCGTTCGTCGTCGTCGGCGGCACCGGACCGAACTCTCTCGTCGGGGCGACAGAACTCGTCGAATAGCGCGTCGATTTCGCGCAATTCGTCGTTCGCTCGAACAATCGCTTTCGTTTCGCGCGCCAGAGGCGTCGCGCGCGCGCTTCACGGTTGCGCGTTCGTCTCCATGTTCGCTTGTTCGGCGCATCTTCCGCGCGACGCGAACTTTTGTCGCGGTCGCTCGTTCGCCGCGTCGAGACGCGCGTCGTTTTCGCGTCGTCGACGCGGAAACGACGGCTCCGTCGTCTCGGTCACCGACCACGGCGTCGATGGCTCGCACCGTCGCGCGATCGAGCATTTCGTCGTCGCGCGATCGGCAGAGTCTGCGACTCGAGGTGAACGCGTCGATCGTACACGCCGTAACAATCCAGCGCCCGCGAGACATTTCGCGGCAGACCGGCGTACAGATTCGTTATTTCGCACTCGAATTCACTGGGTTTCACCAGCGCCGCACTGGACATACCGTTCTCCAGAAAACTATCGTACGTGAGCTTACACACGCCGCATCAGATTCTCGCCCTCGTGTTTGACGTTGTATATGAAATTGTTGTGCGCCGACTCGTCGCTGACGAAGAAGTACCCGTAACCGCCGGTACCCACGCACAGAGCCGATCCGTCGCGAGAAAACGTAACGTAACAGTCGTTCGCGCTGCTCGAGCAACTGTCCGCAAGCGAATCGTCCGAGCAGACTGTAGATCGACGATACCAGATCCACGCGTTTCCCCCAGGTCCGTCTCGAGATCGCTGAGATCGGCGTAATGGGCGACGCCCTTCTGGCGAACGAGTTCTGCATCTTGAGCGTTTGTCGCACCACCGATCGCCCCGCAGCTCACGCGCACGTACAGATCCACCGTTGATTTCGCCGATCGGCCCGTTCGCGTACTCGCGCGATTCATGGAACAGCGCGTTGTCCGTCGCGTCGTCTACACCGATCGATTTGCCGGTCCGCGGACGATTTCGTCGCGACGGCCTCGACGCGCCACATTCATCGAACGGTCGTTGAAGATACGACGCGTTCCACGACACGTACAGATCGTACGCGCGTTCGACGCGAGTCGTCGACCCGACGGACGCGTCGTTGTCGTAGACCGAGCCGCCGCGGAGCGACACGCGCGAGGGCGGACGCTGCGACACGTGAACATTGCCGTTCGCCGCGTTGAAGACTCGCACGCGCGCGCCGGTCCCACGACGCGAAACGTACCAACGTCACGCGCGAGAAACAGATCGTGCGTGTATTCGAGCGTCATTCGAGCAGAAACGTTCGTCGGTGTGCGCGCACGAGAAACCGATCTGCGGCACATCGTCGTATCGGCCAGGAGTCTCCACGCGACGCTCGTCAGCACATAGCCGTCCTCGCAGTTCAGCATGTTCACGTCACCGAACGCGAAGAACAGATGAACCGCGTTGCACGGGGTGAGTCGTTGTCGCGACGGCGACTCCCGGGACGACATGAGTCGCGATCGCGAGA